>NC_056749.1:353235368-353305368 GCF_019279795.1 Protopterus annectens
GCTCAACTTGACATTTAAGAGATTATGTATGTAAGTTTAAGTAATGTGAATTTGTATGCGTTAAGAAGATGAGTTAAGTTAATGTGAAATCTTGCAAAACATGTTTTCTGTAATGGCTTATTCATATTTTCGGGATGTACAACATTGTTAGTGTTAAAATCTACCAATAAAAAGAATCTTCAAAAGTTGTATCTGTGTAAATTTAACAATGTTGTCAAACAAGTAACAAAATGGTTCTGACATGAAAGCAGTATCCCATTCCTAACACATTATAATGTATCAGATGACCCAGAGTGTTAATTAATACATTAGTACAATCATTGCCTGAATGAGCGTTTTTTGATTGCTTTACCAAGAGGATTTGCCAGGATCCAAAAGTTTCTAAGGTAATAAAGTACCTTACTGCTGAAGCAGCTCATCCATCATGGAAAAAGAAATCAAATGTAGGAATAACATTCAAAGCATGTGCATCTGCATATAAACATACAGGTTTACAGTGAATACAGATCTATTAAATTTCATACGAACACCATGATTTTTGTTTCATGCAGTGTTGTAATCTGTCAGCAATTTTTGGCACTATTACTTCTTCCTGATGCCTTTTTCAATTATTAACAAGCAATTGTATGAGGAAAAATACTTACCCTGTAATTTATTAAAGTTCATAAAATGATTGTATGGCTTGTGCTGGAAAGGCCTTTCTACTACTATGTGCCCTTTTTTGACTCCAAAAAGGCTATTAGTGATAAGTTAAGGCCACATCATTGACTAATTTGCATATTAAATGAATTACAGCTATTACCTGCAGATCATGTAGGATGTTTAACCCCCCCCTCCATTCACTGTCTCACATATGCGCGCACACACACACACACACACACACACACACACACACACACACACACACACACACACACACACACACACACACACACACACACACCACAGTCTATGTACCTGTCTGTACCTCTTTACTTTGCCTCCCCCCTCGATCCCCATTACAGTGCCTATGCTGTTATGACTTTTTAGAAAATCATCCCTGGTGTTTAGTGTATCCCTCACCCTCCAAGCTCTGTTACATTGTTGGTGCAAGTATGAATAGTGACTGGACTAGGGGACACCTGAGTGCACATGACCCCCCCCCAACAAAATGTGTGCCTCCTTGAATGCCACAGTAAACTATGCCCAACAGATAATTTTTTAAGTAGCATGATCATTTATTACATTTTAAGCTCAGTACAACAGCTAATTTTTAAAGCAGTATAAATGTTTCATGTATTGCATCACCCCAGCTTTTTTTTTTTTTCAAGCCCTAAACTCAGCTAAATTTTAAAGTGGCACAGATGTTTTTGCATTGCATTGTCCCATCTAAGCAGTTCAGTTCTGGTTTACTATGAAAGAGTGCAGACTTTTATGCTATATGACCTGTCTGTCAGCAAGGTCCTTTATACTTTCTCATCTGTGGATCTCCTTATGTGCCTATGTCCTTGCTAATGGAAGACTTTCTTGCACTGCCTATGCTATATGTGTACCTCACTTTGTGACTGCATTTTGCCAATGATGGAATGTTTGTCACCCATTCACAGTTTTGCTGACATTATGAATTGGTCCATGCTGGTGACCTGAAGGTCCATAGTAGAAAAATGTGTGTGTGACTCTTTGTGTGGGTGTGCATGTGAAATGCCCAAGTTAAGTAGAGGTTTCCTGATTAAGAGACTTGCTTATTATCACACAGTGACATAATCAAACCCTGTAGCCTTGAACTATAGCCGTAATAGTCCACAGCAATTGTTTTAGTACAAGGTTTGAATTCCACATCTCCATTTGCGTATGGTGTGACTATGAGTAAGTCACCCCAAAATATTTTTCCCAGTGGATTTACCCGGTTAACAAATACATAAACATAGTTTTTTTTAAATTTGCCCCCCCAAAAAAAACTATTTTTTTGAAGAATTCTTGAGCTGAGCAATTGAGAATTAATTTGCCTGCCCTTTGTAAAATGTAAGGCTTTCTGGCAATTTTTTCCCTGAGTACAGACAGTCACTAAATGTCAGGCATACAGGTTTCAGACTTTATGTCTTTCATAAAATGCTTGCTAATATAACTTTCTAGCTATGTTAGAGAATGATTTAATATAAGATTGTTGAAGCTTTTGCCCCTGATTCTTCAGCTAAGAGGTTGGGAGGGCATGGGGTATAATATGGGGTGCAGTGTATGGTTCTTTTAGTAGTGAGTTGGAATACATTTCTCCGTCATTATGTATTTGTTCATTCATTTTATTGCAAACAAACCTATGAATGTATACAGTGTACAGGGATATAACTGATAGTCATATCTGTGTGTGTTTATGTGTGAATCCTGCATTCCAGAGTAGTTATAGTGTAAAGGAAGGAATCAGTTGTAGTAATTGGAAACACCATTATAAGTGTCATGTTCTTTCACTATGGTCCTTGGTATTCTTGTTTGTTGACTGTTGAAAGTATGCTTTTTTGTAAATATATTGCATACCATGAAGTCTATGAGTTTATTGTTAACAAATTAACTATAAATACATTTTTAATTTAACTTGCTTTTTGCAGGCAAAAGGGTGTGAAATGAACTGTGTTGGGCTACAAGAGTTTGATATTTAGTGAGGATGAGTTAAGGCTGTGAGATGTTAAAAAGCTGCAGTGCAGGCTTAAATCCCTCTGCTTTTGTTTGTCTAGCATTTTGCTCAAGACTCTGAGAATTATGGAAAGTCCCAAAGTGGGAGATATGAGGTTTTCATCGAAAGAGAATAAAAAAAATTTTTATTTAAATTTTGCTTAAATAATTTAAATTGTATTTATAGTGACCTGTGTGGTGATACTTTTTTATTTGTCTGTTTTTGTCCATATTTTAGCCAAAAAAGTTATCTGTTTGCATTCTTTTTAGTTTGTTCTGAGACTTAGTTTTGTAGCTTCATTTGCAGTTATGGAAAGACTGTGGATTACTGTAAGATTTTAGTATTGTTTATACATTATATTGTACTTCAATTTCCGTAAGCAGAATTACACGTAAAAGTTATTTTTTTTTGTTTTGCCCATTTGAACTGAGCCTGTGGACTCAATATTGTAGCTTTATTCACAGTAGTGGCAGGACTGTTATCTACTACCAGATTTGAGTCTCATGTTGCCACTTATTACAGTGCTACTGGTACATTTCTGCAAAGTCTGGTGACTTAGTTTTTAGTTGGAACTTGGCAGTATTGTGACTTAGCTACAGTAGTGGCAGTATTGTGAAATTTGCTCCAGGATTTTTGCCACAGTACTTTTTATAGCTATATATACTTGCTTAAAGTTGCATTTCAGCATCTTTCTGTTTACCTTACTACTGGGTTTTCCCCTGCTTTTTGCAGATGCCCCAGCACCCACTGAGATATTAAGCTAAAAGTTTCTGAAATTTTAATCATAGGACTAAGCTCCAGTTTGAATTTTTCCAAATCCTTCACTATTTTCTTGCTTTGTTTTAAAGGCTGTGTCTTTGTTTTCCACCCCTTATGATAATCCGACTTCCAAAGTCCCTCCCTACCCTCTTTCATTGCTATTGTCTGCTGTGTAACCATTTATGTACTTTGCACCCATTTTCTATATATCCATAATAATAAGTGCCCTCCCAGCAAACCAGTATTGCACTTGAAAAAAACCTCCATTACTACAAATTGTTTCCTGTTAATTTTTCCAGAGTTCCCATCTCCT
This sequence comes from Protopterus annectens, assembly GCF_019279795.1. Lineage (NCBI taxonomy): Eukaryota > Metazoa > Chordata > Ceratodontiformes > Protopteridae > Protopterus > Protopterus annectens. The sequence continues at coordinate 353,239,085 of NC_056749.1, forward strand.
AGGCATCCTCACCACAGTCTGAGGGTGTTCTGAGTTAATTCTGTTTTTGGCAGATAATAGATTTATTTTACTGATTTGCACTTAGATTAACTGTTTATAGTGCCACTGCCTTATTTTTGCTTTATTTGTTGATTTTGCCTTTAAATCATTATAAACGTCCCCTAATACTTGTAACTGTCTCGGCAAGGCATTCTGTTTAAGTTGTTTTATTGTGGTATTACACTTGCAAGCAATCCTTCTTGGTATTTTCACATAAAGAGGTTAGCATAAATCTACTCAGAACTGAAACCTTTAACTTAGCATGTCTAAAACAAAACTATTGTGTGAAGACAAGTTTAGAGCAGCTAGTTTGCACATTATACAGCTGTACTATCAGCACAATCTAATATATTCTAGTGCCAAACTGCAGAGACATCCAAGAAGACCTCTGTGTAAACCAGTCCGCTGCTTACAATAATAGACAGGTCGGGACTTTAGATGTGGGCATCCTGAGAAAATGTAACAATTGACTCATGTTCACAGAAAACCATTTAAACCTTAAAGAAACAAACACAATATGCAAGAGATGCATATACACAATTTCACTGGAGGCAAAATTCTCATATGCAATCAAGGTTGTGAGGGATACATGCATACATACATACACACACACACACACACACACACACACACACACACACACACACACACACACACACACACACACACACACACACACATTGTCCACCAAAAACCAAGTTATGCTGAGTCAGTAAAAAGCAATCTTTCTAAACTTCAAAGACTTCCTAAGCCTATAAATGGCAACACCTATCCTCAGCAAACACTAAAGCACTTAACAAAAGCAGCACCAACTACACCCAGTGAAGCCTCAAGAGCAAAGCCCATAATCCAGACAAACACATTACCCAGGTCATAGGGACTCCATTGTATGACACACAGATAATTCACTCACCAGACTGAACAAAGAGAAGATAACAATTATTTGGTTATCTGGAGCCAGGATCCACCAAGTTACGCATGCACTCAGGTGACGACACTACAGGTACCACTATGATTCTATCATAGTCCATGACCTGAGATGTACTTACCTCGAGTATATGATCAGTGACATTGTTGATTTCTCTGAATATGTGTCTCAGGCAGGTATGTGTCATTCTACCTTCACCAAGAATGATGCCACAGTGCAAACAAGATGATCGACTTCAATAATTATCTTAGTTTCTGGTGTCTTTACAGAGGGATTCAGTATTTGTCAGCACCGGATGATATGGTTATAAAAAACATGTTGCTTTGGAAAGGATGGTATGCACCCCTAGGCTTCTGAATATTGGCTAAAACTTTATCCATATCTTTACAGCCTTTTTAGTCAATGCCAAATTGACAAACCTACCAACATAGCAAAAAAACAAAACAAAACAAAAAATAAATAAATAAATAAATAAATAACTAATGGTGTTACTGGTCAATGCCAGGAGCCAACTTAACACCCAACAAGTTTTCCTTAGTCTGTAGACTACAGACATCTGTGCCATTATTGAGATGTGATTTAATTCCACAGAAAGTACTCTGGCGGTGCAAGGCTTCAGGGTCTTCCATATTTAGACCATCAGCTGCACAGACAGGGGCAAATGGTTTAGGAGTCTCAATCTACATTAGTAACAAGCATAACTCTGGTTGGTTAAACAGGGTGATGCCCTGGAATTTATCCAAATGCAATGCATCATAGACAAAGTCCCATACCATATCTAAGCATGCTATTGGTCACCCTGTATGACCCTTGAATTCCAAGGCTCATATCTAGACTTACTGGATACACACACCATTAAACCAGATACCCATTCATGAGAGACTTTAACTTCCTCTCTATAGACAGGGAAACATACACCACCTCATACTCACAAGTACAATGATTCCAGAACTTTATTAACATAAATGTCCTTGATCAGATAGTGTACAGACCCACCAGATGTTCAGACATACTAGACCCTGCACTCATCAATTTGGTAGAGGACTGCCCCTCCCCCATTTCACATCTTCACTGGTGAAGTCAGATTATAAAGCTGTCTGCTTTAAATTAAAATTCAACTAAGTAATCCCAGCAAACCCTGTAAAAGTTAAGAACTATTCCAAAGCAAACTACATCCTATTATCTGATAGTTTGTCAAAATTCAGTGCCCCTCCCAACCTCGAGTTCACAGCAACCTATGTGGATTTGTTCACTGAGACCATGTACAACCATGTAAATGGCTGTATAGGGGCTGCTATACCTATTAAAGGAAAAGCATACTCTAAAACAAACCACACTAGATTAATCCTAACCTTAATAGGGTATATAACAAAAGGAAAAAAGTCATGGCTAAAATCAGAAAAAGCAAGTCCCATAATGATAGGAGCCCTCTAACTAAAGTAATCAGGAAATTAAGAGGACTAATTAAGTCCAACATGGACAATTATAAAGGTCAAGATAGGCTCACATGCTAAAGGCAACAACAAGGCCTTTTACAGCTTTGTTCATAACTTCAAAGGCAGCACATGATAGTGTGCCAAACTGGTGATCAATGGTGCCACCTTCACCAAGCAGAGCAACACAGCTAATTTGCAGGCTGACAAATTCATAACAACCTTCACCCCCTGCTTCACCTACTAGCTTAGCCCCCCTCCACTACTAACAGGGAGCAGTTACTGGCAGTTCTTGCTAAGGTCAAAACACAGCCTCAGTGGGCACTAACAACAACCTAAATAGCTTGAAACATGATCTGTTAGGACAACTTGAGTAACTAAATGCTCTGCCTCCTTGTAAATACTGCAGTTCTCTTTCTCACTATGAAAACATTGAATTGCACTGATCCTTAAACTGTGCTAACTCTGGACACCATAAATTCAAATTGTAAATACAGGTCAAACTTAAATTGTACTAACCATGGACTCCATAAAAATTCAATTTGTAAATTCATGTCATACTGACAAGTTTGTTTATAATCATTTTGCTGTTTACTCTACTTTATATACATTGTAATCATTATTAGTTTTCTTATGCTGTTGTAGTACAAAGGTGTTTCTCTATGTCAGGAGCTTTTCTCCCAAGGGCTCCGCTGAAAATGGGCCCCGGGCCCAGTCGGACATTACCCTGTAAACAAATAAAATAAATACATAAATAAATAAATAAACTTTTCAACTATAGCCTCAAAATGGGCTTTTTATCATGTGAATGGAGGACTGCAGTGATTATCCCACTTCACAAGGGTGTACCATCAACCGACCCAAGAAACCACAGACCTAGTATTCTTAGTAGTCAAGTATGCAAAGCCATGGACCACCTTATCATGGAAATTAACAACAAAGACATTTGTGACCTTCAGGTACTGGACCCAACCCCAATTTGACTTTATCAAGGGAAGGTCATGCCTAGTAAACCTTGTGGACTTCTTTAAGAAGGTCACCATGGCAAATGTATGAGGGGATAATAGTGCATACCACCTTTCTGGACCTGGTTAAGCCAATTAATAAAATATCCCATTCAGGTACAATTGACAAACTCACAGACCTTGGCATAAACTCCTACATAAATCAGTGGATTGCCAGCTGGCTCACAGACAGGACCCAGGAAGTCAGGATTGGTGAGACCACCTGCACTAAAAGGCAGGTCACGAGCAGGTTATCTCAGGTGTCTGGATGGGGTCACTCCTGTTTGGTATCTACTTCTCAGAGATAAAGACTATTGTCAGGAGCCTGTGGCTGACCAAGTTTGTTGTTGACTGCAAATAGGGAGCTATTGTAGATTCCCCCATGACACAAACATCTTTCAAGAGAGTCTAACACAGACAAATGACTGGTGTCAAAGTCTCAGATTAAAACTCAATGCCAAGAAATGCATTATAGTGCTTTTTGGGGAAACTACCAACCAGGGTAATTATTCCATCTATAAGATAACCATAAGAGTTGACCTGGTAGTCAAGGATCTGAGAACATAATATGTAGACAGATATCTGACATTTGACCAATGTTTGGCTAAGGTAGTAAGAAAACCATTCTATGTTCCTCAACTTATAAGTAGGGGCATGGCATGCAGATCCAAGGAAGTCATAGTGCCACTTTATTTTTGAGTATAATACCCTCTTGGGCATGTGCCTGACCAGACATATACAACAGCTGAAATGCACACTAAGCTTCCTTATGAGGAGAATCCAGGGTGTAAACACATTCATTTATATGGATTACCTTAAAGCTTTATCTCTATACTCCATTTCCTAGAGGTTACTGAGAGGTGATCAATGCCTTTTTTTTCTCCTTATTTCTGGCTTTATCCAGAAGTATATAAGAGATATTTAAAATCTGCTCTTTATTGTGTTCCTTGTTTATGATTCTTGAAGTAAAAAGTTGAGAGGGCAGTGGGAATTTGTACTATATCGTTCTGACATAAGTGAGCTAAGATATATTTCTGAGCTATTATTTATAAATGTCTCAATTTACACGAAATCAAGCAAATATATGAGGTGTACAGTCATAAAAGTGGCTGTAATTGATGTATGTATGTATGTGCATGGTCACAAATAGTATGGCAAACCATACTAAATTGCCTGAAAATGAAAAGAAAAACTCAACATAATTTAAGGATATGTAGTTTTAATTATCACAGTCATTAAAACTACAAATTCTTAAAGTCTTCTGCTGTGACAGATACAATAACATTCAGACTATCATAACTGCATCATTTAAAATTCAACACATCAAAAAAGTACTCAAACCCTGGAATGGGTTATTGTGACCTGGCACACCCACTCGAGTGCTGCCCATACCTCTCAACTATCGCTGTTTTTTTACAATGTCCCTGATTTTGCTTAAAAGTTTTGCTCAGGCTCTTTTAAATTCTTGATTTTTGGTAATGACGGCCATTAGAGTTTTATACTACTTTTTGTTCAAAAAATGTATGTTGCTACAAAAACTGATGTTCTATTAACTCTTTAAGTAAATCAGATTAAAATTTGTTCCTGATTTTGCCCTGGTCCTATTAGTTTTGAGATTGACCTGATCATACTTCTTATCTTCATAGAGCAAGAAATCTGCACAAAGCCCAAAATATTGGAGAGGGGCCCAAAAATAGGTATGAATTTTAAATATTGCTCTTATAATCTTAAAAAGTTGCTAGAATGACATGAATTGTTAGCATGCATTTTCTGAAGCATATGAAGTCTGAAACTCCAATGTACACGATTATTTATTGACTTCATTCTTTAAGGATTTGCTGGAAAACCACAAACTTTATGAAGAATAGGCCAAAAGTATATGGCAAGAATCTAGACATTTTGTGAAAATATGGACAGTTGAGAGATACCACACAGATTTCTTGACCAGATTCTGGGTCAATTCCAAAACTCCTTCATCTTCCTCTCTTAAAACCTGGTTGCCTCGTGGTTTTGGCATCTTTTCAGGCTTGTTGGCTGTTGGTGAAGCACCCACCAAGAGGAGAAAACGCTGAGAGAAGAAAGGAGCCACTTTTGAGACTTTAAGTATTTTTGCTCTGTTTATTTGCTAAGTTGTTCTGCATAGCCGCCTATTGTGAGCATTTTCTGGCTTGTTAAATTTGATTTCTGCATTAGTAACTGTATTTAGAGCACAACCTAGAGCTGTTTACTGAATTTCCTGTTTGCACTTATTTTTAAAATCGTTTTTTTCTCAAACCTTACATTTTATCTGTCTTTGGCCTAGCAATCTTGTGTGGGGTCATTTACTGCACTGTTATAACGTGTTGATACTTGTTAACCTCTGCTATCTCTGAAAAAACAAAACAAAAAAAAAATCTTGCTTTTTTCCCACTTTTCTGAGATTTAAAAAAGTTCAGTTACAGGCTTGCTGTTCTTGAACTGTTTGTAAGTTTCTGTGAGGCCATTTTTTGCTTGGGCTAAAGGAAAGTCTCTCTTTTGATCAGTGGCAGTGAAAAACATTGAGCAGCCTGCCTGCCCCTGTGGGAGTGGTTACTGACTTGAAACTGTAGTTTTATTGGCCATTCTGGGTCAATTCCAAAACTCCTTCATCTTCCTCTCTTAAAACCTGGTTGCCTCATGGTTTTGGCATCTTTTCAGGCTTGTTGGCTGTTGGTGAAGCACCCACCAAGAGGAGAAAATGCTGAGAGAAGAAAGGAGCGACTTTTGAGACTTTAAGTATTTTTCCTCTGTTTATTTGCTACGTTTTTCTGCATAGCCACCTATTTTGAGCATTTTCTGGCTTGTTAAATTTGATTTCTGCATTAGTAACTGTATTAAGAGCACAGCCGAGAGCTGTTTACTGAATTTCCTGTTTGCACTTATTTTTAAAATCATTTTTTTCTCAAAACTTGCATTTTATCTGTCTTTGGCCTAGCACTCTTGTGTGGGGTCATTTACTGCACTGTTATAACTTGTTGATACTTGTTAACCTCTGCTATCTCTGAAAAAACAAAAAAACAAAAAAATCTTGCTTTTTTCCCACTTTTTTCTGAGATTTAAAAAAGTTCAGTTACAGGCTTGCTGTTCTTGAACTGTTTGTAAGTTTCTGTGAGGCCATTTTTTGCTTGGGCTAAAGGAAAGTCTCTCTGTTGATCAGTGGCAGTGAAAAACATTAAGCAGCCTGCCTGCCCCTGTGGGAGTGCTTACTGACTTGAAACTGTAGTTTTATTGGCCATCAGTTTTATTGACAGGCCACCATAAATATCATCACTGGTTGAAGTAACAACAGCAAGAACTGCACTACCAATGTGGGCAGTTGAGTATCAGACTGGTGTGCGAACATGTTGTGCAGAATGCAAAATGTGGCAAACAACCTGCATGCAGTAACAGGCTCATACTGTAGGGCAACCCCCCCCCCCCACCTGACTTATCCAGACAACAGAAATGGGCTTTCAGCAGATCAAAAACTCAGTCCATGACAATCCATGTCTAGGACAGGGCAATGTTAAAGGATTCCTCACTAGCTGCCTATAGGTGTCATTAGTCAAGATTTGAGTGAGTAGCCTGCTTCACATGGAAAAGGAAAAACAAGGACATAACAAAATAAGGGGGATTTACCACTAGACATTATCCAAACTATACCTACAGGCTCTACTATAAATAGAAAAAAAAGTCTGCACTTACCAACAAGGTAACCATAGGGCATCTTGCCATGAAGGAAGAGGTGGTGGAGTGACCTTATGAGCCAGATATAAGAATCATGGGCACTGTCAGGATGCTGGACTGAGATATTGGTAATACCCCCCCAAATATATCATGCACTGACAGTTGATGGAGTAGTAGAGCTTTCTCTTCTAGTACCGATCATCTCATGATCCAGATGTGACCCTAATAGAAATATAAGTGCAATTAATTCACCATGTACCTCAGGAAAACATGCCTTCTCGCAGAAGGCACACATGGTTTGGGCCATGTCCTGAGGCTGCACTGGCATATTAATATAATAACCTCACACCCCTAATCATGCTCTCCTTAGCTCTGAACAGCATCTACTGCATGTCTATAAGCCCAACAAAAAATTGGTAAACTCCTCTATAGCTACTCTGTACCAAATTCCTGGAATAAGCTCCCTTTATGTGTTAGGTCTATCACTAACCCTACATTCTTTAAAATAGCTTTGAAAGAAAGCCTCTACAAATCTTGGTCCTGCCCATGCAATAACCCTACTTAACATAACTTTCATTTATTATAAAGTTGCTCCCTCTATGACCTGAATTAATATACGTTCCCTCTTTTAAAATTGTATATCCTATTCTCTCACATTCTCTGCTGCTTCCTTATACTCTGCTAACAGTTTCCTTTGCTCCCTGTGCTGGTACTCGCATATTATTACAACCAGATTTTTGTGGTTGCGAAATTCAAATACTTCAACAGAAACGATTGCATGAAAGATTTGAAACTGCTAATCAAACTCCTTACTACTGCCAAAAAACATTGACCTAGCTTCAGGAACAGGAGCAAAGCATTAATTCCTCTTCCTGTTTGGCATGCATTACAAATGCACACTTGACTGAAAATGCAGATTGTCTGGCTTCCTCCCCCCAGTATTAAACAGAGGATATGTGCAGCCAGTCTCATGGCTGTCCAGATAACCCAGAAGGGATTTACACCAACTACAAACATTCAGGTTGACAAGTGCAGACCATTTACCTGACCTTTTTCCAGGCTTTTGGTTAGAGCAAGAAGGCATACAGAATACATTCATGCCAGGGTGCAATTACTGCTCTGAATCATAAGTGGAAAGCCACAGAAAGAACTGAGGTTGGTTAGTTACGAAGCAGTAATTATGGGAAGACTCAGTCACCACATGACTGATACCTTAACCCAAAGCTGTATTTCGGGGAGGAGAGATGGGCAGGAGTACAAGGTAGCAACAATGTAAATCTGTGTACAAAACCCAACAGTTCCTCCCTTGTTCTATATAACGCTGTCATTTTACATCAACTGTCAAAAACTGCATGCCAAACAGGAAGAAGGCTTTCAGAAATGTTTCTCTTCTTGAATGTAAGCCAAACTTATTATTTATCAGTAAAGATGTTAAATAACACCTTATGCTAATTCCCACAGTCGTTTTCAAGCCAGCATGTGTATATTCGCAACCACGAAAATCTGGTTGCGATAATGTGTAAGTACCCTTGTGCTTTCTACCTTGTTGACTATTCACTGGCCTTTTACACAAGGTTTTAATCTCTTGTTTATGTGACAGGTCATAAAGGACCTACTGTTGCTATTGCTTTCAGCTACCCTGTTGACCTCTATTGCTCTCTATATTTATGTATATATTGTACAGTTTTAGTATGTTGTCTTGCTTTCTGCATCTGTCACTATCATACCTTGTACTACGTATGCTTAGTTTTGATTCATCTTGCTCATAGTAATTAATTTTGATCATGTAAATTACTATTTGTAATCTTCTATTATTTGTATTATTTTTGGAGCTTTTCTCCTCGGGTCTTCTCTGTAAAATGGCGTTATGCCCAGCTGGGTTTAACAAATGTCAAATAAATAAATAATAAATAAATAAAATATAAAAATATTTAGACACAAGACTTAAATCACTCTAGAATAACTTAAAACACATAACTATTTGATGTCCCTCAAAAATTTGCTTAGATTGGACAATAAGAATAAAAAATAAAACTAATAAAATTTTAATCCTCTTGGAAGGAATCATCAGATATTGCGGCCGTGTTACTAATTTTTAAAAATATACTACGAAAATTCAAACAAGAAAGGGAATAAATCAATTCTATAGATGAATATATACAAACAGTTTATACGAAACTGAAAAAAAATGCTACTATTATGCAACCCACTCTCATTAAAAGAAATAAAAGAGATCATAAAAAAGTGTAAAACTGGTATATACTGTTTCTTTCAAATATTCTAACTCTGATATATGATATATTATTGATATAAAAATGTTATCTAATTACTCCTTGTAAGTACTTATGGATTTCTCCCATAGTTAAGGAAAAGAGGAATTTTGTCTCATCATATAGACCTACTTCTCTCAATAATGTGGAATATGAGATTTTTTACTTCTTTTCTATCTTCAAAAATGGGAGACAACATTATCAACAGCAATGAAGCAAGTTTTACTATTAACAGGCTAATGTATAATAATTTTAAACTAGTATAAAGAACTAGCTTTAATTTGTTTAGACATAGAGAATGCATTTGATTCAGTTGATTGAATATATAAAAAATTAGGGATATTTGGATTTTATGAGAAGATTATCAGTATTATAGATAATTTACATATAGACTTCAAATAATATGTTAAAATATTATCATGCAGCTCTCCAGCATTTGGTTTAAATAAAAGAATAAGACATGGCTTCCCTTTGTTATCTTTAATATTTGCTTTAGTTATTGAAACCCTAGCAAACAGGTTTAGAGTTAATCAAAAATTAAAAAAGTAACTCTCATAATAACTAGAAATGTCCAAACAATGTGTTGCACGTGATATTTCACTGACAGTAGGGGATATAAGTAATTCAAATGATGAATTAAAGAAATTACATTAGTTCAACAAGTATTGTCAATTACATATAATAGTAATAAAACTGAAAGCATTTTAATAACTCCCCAATAAAGACTCTCTCTAAAGATAAATATGATTGCCATGGGAAAAAAAGCATAATATTAAATATTAGGGAATAAAACTTCAATCAGATATTAACGTAATCATTAAAAAAAACTTTATAAATCATATTAAAATGTGCTATAGAATGAAAGTTGTTCACATTTGAAGAAATATTAGTACTCTTTAACATCATATCTCTCTTCTGTGGCATCCAATGAGTCCCGAAACTTCATATAAAAATCATATTTTACTTTCAGAATATGGTGGAGTAAATTTTGCAGATCTAGAATCATAGTCCATAGCAATGTTCTTTAATATAATTATACTCTGGTTAGACCACATTTCTAAAAGAATGTGGAAAAAAAAAACACATGAACAGATAATTAGAAGCTCTTTTTAGGACAGTGAAGTTTATAAACTTGGAATCATAAATAATACATTTTATGGTTATTAATTGTTGTATTAAAGGAAGTTCTCTTAATGAATTAGATTCAACTTACATAAAGGTAACACTGAATTCTTTCAGAAATTACATTTATAAAATCTCTTTAATGTACAAATGAAAATGTCCCTATAGCTCACACAATAGGATTTGCAGAAGACTATAACAATAATGATACAGGTATGCTAAAAATAATAGCATGTCAGTATTGTATGACTGGATAGATAAAGAAACACTAATGTCAATGGAAAGAGAACTAAGTGAATGTAATTTAGATAAAACATACAAAGGAAAGATTCATGAATGCTTGCACTAAGTGTACAAGTTTTGTATTCAGGAACATCCCTACCAAATTTTTTGTGCTGTATATTTACTTTACAAATTTCCCTTGATATTTAAGGCTGCAAGAAAATCAGTAAGAAAACTAAACTCAGGAGGAAGAAGGTGGGAGTTATGCTTCTGTTGTATATTCACTAAGAACAGTGTACACTTATTGCAGTTATTCTATTCGTCAAACTTAAAGCACTGAATACCATTTCAGTGAAGAATTACTCATCAAAAATATTTCTCGGGGGAAACAAACTACTTTGCCATCAGAGTGACTGCAACACAGATTACATTATTTTAAACTTCTTGCACCCCCCCCACACTACCTCTAATTATATATTCCAACTCAGAGATCATACTACATTGAGGAAAAGGACAAATTTGTCACAACGTACAACTAACTCTCTTCCTCTGGAAATATATTTGATGATGTAATCCTTGTGCAATGAATAGATGTTTGGTGAATTGGAGCTTTGATTTAATGATTAGTACCAATTAATACATATGGTTAGAGAGAAATTAAACAATTTCTTGATGATTTTAAGTAAAGTACATGATCTCTATTTTTATGTGTGATATTTTATAAAAAGGGAGCCTGTCTAAATTATATAAGATGAGTCTGACCATCATCAGCATAATAATAATAATAATAATAATAATAATAATAATAATAATAATAATAAATAAATAATAATAATTTTGATACAAATAACTGGTATTTTTTAGAAAATCCAGGAATAAATGCTATGGTAAATAAATAGAATAAGATTATTGAAATATGTTTGTTTAATGTCATCTAGTTTATTCTGAAGCTTTTCCTTGTCGAAACATTTCCTTAGATTTCCCTGGCTGCTGTGCAGACTTGCCTTTAGAGACATATTAGAGTCTCTATTACTTTCTGACCTCCAGAAGGTCTGGAAAAGTATACCCTACCTAAGACTCCTGTCGCCTTCCCTACCTAGGGACCTAAGCTTACAATTTTGGATAGCCTCCTCCTGAAAGGACACAAGAAACTCTATTACTTTCTGACCTCCAGAAGGTCTGGAAAAGTATACCCTACCTAAGACTCCTGTTGCCTTCCCAACCTAGGGACCTAAGCTTACAATTTTGGATAGCCTCCTCCTGAAAGGACACAAGAAACTCTATTACTTTCTGACCTCCAGAAGGTCTGGAAAAGTATACCCTACCTAAGACTCCTGTCGCCTTCCCTACCTAGGGACCTAAGCTTACAATTTTGGATAGCCTCCTCCTGAAAGGACACAAGAAACTCTATTACTTTCTGACCTCCAGAAGGTCTGGAAAAGTATACCCTACCTAAGACTCCTGTCGCCTTCCCTACCTAGGGACCTAAGCTTACAATTTTGGATAGCCTCCTCCTGAAAGGACACAAGAAACTCTATTACTTTCTGACCTCCAGAAGGTCTGGAAAAGTATACCCTACCTAAGACTCCTGTCGCCTTCCCTACCTAGGGACCTAAGCTTACAATTTTGGATAGCATCCTCCTGAAAGGACACAAGAAACTCTATTACTTTCTGACCTCCAGAAGGTCTGGAAAAGTATACCCTACCTAAGACTCCTGTTGCCTTCCCTACCTAGGGACCTAAGCTTACAATTTTGGATAGCCTCCTCCTGAAAGGACACAAGAAACTCTATTACTTTCTGACCTCCAGAAGGTCTGGAAAAGTATACCCTACCTAAGACTCCTGTCGCCTTCCCTACCTAGGGACCTAAGCTTACAATTTTGGATAGCCTCCTCCTGAAAGGACACAAGAAACTATTACTTTCTGACCTCCAGAAGGTCTGGAAAAGTATACCCTACCTAAGACTCCTGTCGCCTTCCCTACCTAGGGACCTAAGCTTACAATTTTGGATAGCCTCCTCCTGAAAGGACACAAGAAAGTACGTCCTATAACTCTTCCAGGTTTTCATAACACTATTGTAAGCTTCTCACATCCTGCAAAATTGTTATTCTCAAAGCAAGATCAGCTAGCAGCCTACCCTAGCTTTTCCCATCCACTTGACCCACCAACACCCATTAGTATCTCTAGCTACCTGCCCCACTTCCTAGCCACAAGCCTTGTAAGGAGTCCTTGTAGCAAATACCTGCTGAGGCCACTAGGTGGCTCCCTACTCCTAGTATTGCTTATCCCTGCAAACCTCTTTCTCCCTAATAATTTCCTACGTGTCCTACTATCTGTTAACCTCTGTACATTCTCCTCTCAGCTTCTGTCTCTCTTATTTCCAGCCTACCTCACTTAGTCCTTACACACCAAGCATTCTTCCATCCCCTTGGATTACTTACCTTCTCTATAAGCACTCCACTGATTGTTTTCCCCTCAACCTCTCTTCTTTGGCTCTTCCCGCTCCGTTCGCCCTGCGGGCTCACTCCGCTCCCCTCCCTACCCCCAATTCCCACCCACCCCCAGGGGTCCTACCTTTATCTTACCTATAATCACGCCCCTTTACTCCTCTCCCCAATCATATTCAAAGCTACCCAAACTGGGCTGTACTCCTGTAACTGGATACACCCACTTACTTACAATAACTAGCCCCACCCCTCTCTTACTAACACACATAATACATCACAGTCCTTATCATTTGTCCTTCCCTCCTAAATACACTAACCTTACAACACACCATTTCACTACATCCATCTTCTCAACTAACCTCCAACTACATTACCATGACTATAAGTTTCCTCCAGTCAAAACTAAATATACCTATCTCCTTTTTACTATTTTCCTCTCTTATTGCTACTTATTTCCTAACCTCATATGAATACTCTCTAACTGTTACTCTCTCACTTCCATCAAAACACACATGCACACCAGAAACTTCTCCATCCCCATCCTTCTTACATACCTCCTCACAATCCATCTACCTTCTTGCCAAATACCACAGACTACTACACTGCAAACTACTAAAATCTAAAAGTAAGAAAATACTTGATGCTTTCCAAATACTCAGACTAGAAAGAAATTTTACACTACTCCATCTACTACAAGATGGTGACATACACCCCAACCCAGGCCCACTAGATAATAAAACCATAACACATAGAAACCATAACAAACCATTCTCTACCTTACCCTCTAAACCCTCTAACCTACTATCCATGGCCCATCTCAATATACGAAGCATCTGTAATAAAACTAGTCAGCTCCATGCCCTACTAGAGACACACAACTTTGATATTTTATGCTTATCAGAAACTTGGCTAAAGCCTTCAATCAAAGACATAGAAATTACCCCACCAGGCTATAACATTGTTAGACTTGATCGCACCACCAGGAAGGGTGGGGGAGTAGCAATCATATATAAAACAAACCTAAACCTTACTCTTCTTGACCTTACCCTCACCCAAGACAACAATGCCGAAATAATCTGCTCCAAAATACAAATCAACACTTCTAAAGCAATAAACATCATTTGTGCTTATCTACCCCCAGGAAATAATATCCCCACCTTAGGACAAATTCTAGAACAACTCTCTGATAAACTCCCTCAAGAAACACTATTCCTTGGGGACTTTAACATTGATTGGAAACCATGTAACAATACTAACCCTACTTCCCATATAAACCTTCATGGTTTCAAACAACTCATTAATAGTCCCACTAGAATCAATAAAAAAAGCAACAAAGAAACTACCCTAGACTGGATCCTTACTAACTCCCCCCTGCAAACCTACCAAACTGGCATCCTTCCAGATGACCTAAGTGATCATTCCCTCACCTACACCATTAGAGCTAAAACTAACCTAAACTTACCTTCCTCTCACAAAACACTACACTCCAAAAAACAATTTAATCCCGAGCTATTCCAAACAGAACTTTCACAATACAACTGGACCCCTCTAAAACACCTCACACTAGACAAGGCTGTTGAGCACTTCAACTCAGCATTCTTTGCAATCCTAAACCAACATGCCCCAAGTCGCACCATTAGAATAAAAACTAAAATAGCACCCTGGCTAACCTCTAATACTAAACATAAAATAAAACTCAGAAATAAATCTTGGAGCAAATGGCGTTCCTCTAGAAACCCAACAGATCATCAAACCTTTAGAGAGCTTAGAAACAGTACCAAAAGCGCCATCCTTTCAGATAAAAAGAATTATTACTGTAAACTTCAGCAATCCACTACAAAAGAACCAAAAAAGTTCTGGTCTACTATTAACAATCTACTTACCCCAGGCAAAACAGTTACACCCAACCCACAGGACTCTGACCCTGATGATCCCTCTTTAATAGCCAACAACTTCAATACTTTCTTTACCACTTCCATACAAAGTCTAGCTGACCACCTAACTCCTGACACTTCTCAGCTGCTCTTAAGTAGGATCGACGACTCTCTCCCTCCCCTTCAACTTCAACCCATATCCACCTCCTATATACAATCACTTTTACAAAAACTGAAACCCACTACCCCTCAGCAGATAAGCTTCCTGCTGAATTCCTGCAAATAGCAGCTAAATCTATTGCCTACCCTGTCTCTATCCTAATAAACAGATCCATAAAAGAAAGTACTTTCCCAGCAATTTGGAAAATATCATACATCATACCCTTACACAAAGGAGGTAAATCTACTGACCTTTCTAACTTTCGCCCCATTGCACTATTATCTCCTCTAGCCAAAATCATGGAAAAATGTATACACAAACAACTACTCAACCATCTCCTCCATAACAACCTACTAGCTAACACTCAACATGGATTCAGACCCTCACACAGTACTACCACAGCTCTACTTTCTTTTATCAATACTATCAACTGCAACCGTAACAACAACAAACTAACCTCTTCACTTTTCCTAGACCTATCAAAAGCCTTCGATATGGTAAACCATATACTTCTTCTACACATACTTAAATCCCTTGCCCTGGATTACTCTTCAATAACCTGGTTTTCATCCTATCTTGAAAACCGGTAACAAGCAGTACTCTGGAAAAACTCTCTATCCGCTCTACTACCCACCTCTCTAGGAGTACCCCAAGGATCTATACTGGGCCCACTTTTATTTTCTGTCTTTATTAATGATCTCCAATCATCTATCCAAAATACTACCTGCATACAATATGCAGACGATTCTACCATAATTTGTACAGCTTCCTCTCAAATAGAACTCCAGTCTCTGACCCAATCAACCTTTTCAACCATTGAACAATGGTTCTCAAAAAGATGTCTTCTCCTGAACCCCAAAAAAACTAAGCTATTACTATTCTCACCTACCCACAAATCTACTCAACTAAACTTCACTATTACTGCAAGCGATAATTCCCATATTTCCCCTGACTCTACTACAAAACTGCTAGGTGTTACTATTGATAATAATCTTAATTTTGATTATCACATCAATAACACAATAAAAGCAGTGAATAAAAAGATTGGCTCACTGTATAGAATCAAACCCTTCCTTACACCCAAAGCACGGTCCACCTTAGCACAATCCCATCTTATCTCTACCCTGCTGTATGCTTCCCCTATTTACACTAATCTCTCTAAAGGTAACCTTAGGAAACTAACTACATCTTACCACAATATAGCTCGATTTGCCACAGCATCTAAGTATAGAACCCACCACTGTCTAAACCTAAAAGTATTACACTGGTTGGAACTTCCTAACAAGCTTATGTATCAACAACTTCTAATAGCACACAAAATTCTTTATCAACCATCAAAAACACCAGCCCTTAGCAACCTCTTGACTCCTTACAGTAACCTGAAACAACTACGCTCCTCCAAAAGCTACAAGTCAACACTACTAGAATTACAAATTCTGCAGGAAACTGCCTTTTCTCAAACTCAGTTGGTAAAATATGGAATAACCTCCCCACACATATCTCCTCTCTACCCACTCTTCCTCTCTTTAAAAAACAACTTCTTTTACATCTAAACAATTTCTGGCTATGCTCTTGCACCAATCCAGACTAACCTGCTCTCATCTTTCTACTTTCATATTTCTTTAATCAACTCTGTAATGTTTCTCTCTGATCACATAATGACTTAATGATTACATTGTTACTACCATTCTCAAACATGAATTAAAAAAAAAAAAAAAAAAAAAAATTTTATTTTTACAATTAATGTTTTTATAAGTATTCATTACATTTGAACTTCAGTAAGTCGTAGGAAAGTATTCAATGCATAGTTGGTATTATTTGTTTTTTCTTAGATTTGTACAACCATACCTGGACTAATATCATTGTATTTTGCTCATTGCCTGTCTCATAAGTATATTGTACTTGTTTTTAAATTACCTTGCTTTTATCTATGGAGCTTTTCTCCCCGGGCCTCTACTGAAAATGGACTTTGATCCAGCTAGACTAGCCCAGTCAACAAATGTAAAATAAATAAAAATAAAATAAATAAATAATCTTTATTATACCCTATAAAATCTTTGAATTTAATATGACAGACATTTTAATTTTCTAGGGATATACACATTAATTTGTGGACTGTGATAACACTTATACTTATTGAAATATATTAGTAATTTGTTTAGAGGACTGTGACACAATAAATTTGAATGAAAAAGGGTGAAAATTCGAATGACGTGTATTTGTTTCAAATGATGTAAATAGCAAATAATATGCAATGTTCTGGAGATGTTAGCTGTTGACAGTAAATTAATTTTTTTAAGAATTCTTACAGCTATTCACTAATTTATGTATAAAAGGAAAAGACAACATAATATTAAGGTATATAAATAATAATGTGAACTTTGGTTAATGGGACTATTTAGAAATTCTAATTATGAAGTATGACAGAGGGCGAAGTTGCCTATTATAATGTAGATAAAGGAATATGTCATTACTGTTGAATACTCTTTGTTATTTATCATCTTTTATTAGTAAATATTTTATGTATGCCAAATTTAATAAAACTTACAAAAAAGGCAAGAAGAGCCATAGTCAATTTTAGACAAAATTAGCCATGTTAAAATCATGTATAGATTTTGGCTGAGGTGGTAAATGCAATATAAAATGTAAGATTTTCCTAATTAAAAAAAAAAAAAACAGAACATCAAATATAGGATTCATCAAATATAAATCTTGCATTAAGGATTTCAGAAGTCAGCCATTTAAAAACTACAGTGCAAAGTGTAAAACTATCATGCACCCACAGGTTGTAAAGTATTCATCCTTTGCACTCAAGGCCTCACAAAACTCCTGGCATATATACCTCTCCATGATTGTTTACTTGCACCTTCCTTGAAAGGTTTGAGTTTAGAAATGCCATGGCAAAGATTTCATAGCATTAGTGAAAGTAAGTAGGTATATAAATAAATGAAGGGATTTCCAATACATATATTGTTGAATTCAGAATGTAGTCCCATTTCATATCCTGTACATTTTAGTTTCTTACTGTTTCTTTAACTTGTTTCCATTAAGCATCTGGGCCTCTTACAAGCCTAGCCAAGAGTTTATCCTCAAAAGATACCTCATTCAACCCCTGTCACTCCTATCAATGAGGGATACAGGTGGAACCCCTGGGACAAATTTGCGGTTTCCCATCTACTCATCAAGGCTGTGCTTGAATAGGTTCATCGAGTTGCTCTGTTTGACATGTAGGGGAAGTCTATTCCAGAGACAGGGTAGCATCTGGGAGACAAACCTGTCTCTCCAGCAGGTTTTGTTAATATTGCATATTAGATTCAGGTCTTTTGAGCAGGTAATGCATAAGGAGTTAGACTTATGGATATGGAACATCTCTAGTAGGGCAGGGTCTGAGATTGCCTTGTAGGCGAGACACAGATGACTGCTGAGCAATCTGTACAATACCGAATAGAGTGAATAGTGATCTGAGCCTGTCCACATAGGTCTGGACAGGTGTTGGAGGCCATTGATTCTCTTTGTGAGGTATTTCAGTGGCTTTTCCAGTTGGTACAGATATTTGGAGAGGTACATACCTCAATACACTCAATTCCCTTAGCATATAATAATATTGCTACCTTAATTAAGTCATGTTCAGATAATGCCTTACATTATAAAGGGATACATATCTGACTATACCACAGAAGGACATGGCCAATTTTAAACAGGAAAAGGAGACTTTAAGGACAGTATTCATAATCTGATGATTTGCATTTTCATAGCGGTCTAATGGTACCTCTATGACTCTTGCCTTTCTACACTCATTCATAAGCATGAGGAATACCCCTATCACATTTGCACAAGTGAATAAGGATACCAGCATAACTTTTTTCCCATAGAATTTTAAACGGCAGGCCAAGACCTGGAAGAGAGAACCAGGGGAATGTAAATGAATAGCAAAAGCTGATTTACCCTCCTTAGTGAGACCGATATTCCTTCTGCATTAAATCTGATTCTGTCTGGAATTAGAACAACTGACATCAAACATGTTGGGATGCTTACCTAGTTCTGTCAAGATTACATGCAGACTAACTTGTTTTGATAATATTTGAGTATTTATAGACATCATACCTTACTTTTATCAATCCATGTGTGAGTTACTGTGTCCCTATATTCATCATTACTATTTTCCATCATTTTCAATTTGCTACTATCATAGTCATCATCAAGAGAAACAGTTTAGAAAATAAAATCTGAATGAATGAATGAATTAATTAATTAATTAATTAATGAAAGAAAGAACGAATGATAAGTCTTATGCTATATGATCTTTGGGACAAAATTTTGTTGAATGACCAGATTATCTTCAAATAAAACACTTGGTGGAATATAGTTTGATAATATTAGACTTATATTACAAGTATGTGTATTCCAATGATTTGTTGTTGATTTTAGGTTTATTGTTGTCTTTTCCAGAGAAACAGGAATTGGTAAACTAAATTCATTGATTCCCTTTTTATTTTCAAAAATTAATATCTAATGGACTAAGATTATGGAATAGTTAGGATAAAGAATTTTTCTTAATACCCACAATATTTTTAAATCTTAGAATTAATACATTTAGAGACGTGGGATGTTTGGCAGGCATAGTCTTGTCCTTTACAAATTGCTGATTATTATTATTATTATTAGTTGTAACAGTCAACAATGCCTGATGCAGGAAGAAGTGTTTTCCACAAAACACGATTTTAATGAATAGCCATATATGCATTGATTCTGATAGTGGACATGTGCAACACAATATACAAGGATTTTCTCTAATTATATTTATGCCCTTATTAAATCATGACAATCTAATCAATGTTTTATTCCATTATTATCAAATTTTATTCAGCAAAAAGCATGTATCACAATTCTTGACTACAATGTTTAAAATTACATAATATTGTTATTTACCCATAAATCATTTTTTAAGAAAAATCTATTTAGTTCAAACATTTTTGTTGTGATTAAACTTTCCTTTTTTCATTATAACAAACATGTAATACAAATTCTTAAGTATTAATTGTTACATTTATGGAATAGAATTATATTTGCATAAAATAGTTTGCTTTTGAAAAGTGAAATATGGCACTATATGAATTATACCTTGAAAGGATGGCTTAGTATAAACACGTTCAATGTGTTACTAGACAAAACAAACATGGTAAAATATATATTTATTTATGTATTTCTTGTTTGTTTTGTTACTAAGATAGTTTGACTACTTGTATAGTATCGTCAGGAATGTTGTACTTTCAAATGTGATCCAGTGTGAAAAACTCGAAGAAACAACTATGTTGATCATACAAATTATAACAACCAAGTTATCAATAGTGCAGTAGTTTCCACTGGTACCAATAGAAGTTACATTGGTATTTCTAGAATAATAACACATTGAAAATGTCAAATATAATTTGAGCTTTCATTCAGATATATAAAATATGTAAACTTCCATGTAAAAGAATGAGACATTTTGTGATTCAATACCGTATTACAGATACAAAAAAAAATTCTGATCAGCCCAAACTTTATTAAACAAACTGAAGCAAACATTGTTCTAATGCCATCTTCTAAAAGCTTAAGACAAACCATTTACTTTAGTTTAAGTGTTTTTCCTGATATTCAGTTTAATATGCCATTAGTTCTCAGCTGGTTTAGTAACAAACTGTCTTCCCTTAGGATTTTAAAGATACATTGCCATACATGAAACTTAATGCAGTATTTACCACTTAACAAAGACATATGCTTATGGAAAGCATTAATGTAAGATTACTTCTTCATAACACAGTAACACTAAAATATACTGCCTTGTAGTTTCCTACCTGTGCCTAAAAATGACATTTCATTTAAGAAAAGGACATAAGGGCATTAATCGCTTGTATTATATATATATATATATATATATATATATATATATATATATATATATGGCATCCGGACACATGTTCGACTAGCATATGTGCAAATCAGAAAACACCGAACACACATACACGAAAGCGCTTAACATCGACAAGTGCTTCCGTGTATCTGTGCCTGTCGGAATACAGTGTGGGTAAGGGAAAATTCCTTCTTCCCCACTGTAGTATGATCTCAGAGTGAGAATATTAAAGTAGGGGGTGTGTGAGGGGTGCAGGGGGATGAAACCCCCCTGCAGAAATGTATATATATATATATATATATATATATATATATATATATTTGAACTACACATACACGGAAGCGCTTTTCGATCTTAAGCGCTTTTGTGTTCAGTGTTTTGTGATTCGGACACATGCTAGTTGAGCATGTGTCATATACTTTAGTTTGATGAGAAACTTATTTATTTTGTAGGTTCAGTGAAGTATACAAGCATGAAAGCTTACATTCTTTCACTTTCTGTTCCGTTAGATTACTTAGAGTTTAAAGCTATCTGCTGTTTTTTCTTTCTTTTTTTTTTTCTTTCTTTCTATTATATTCTATGATATGAATTTAGCTGTTGATCAGTAATTATGAGTATTTTTTTCCTCCAGCATTTTGCATGAAATCCAGTAGGGTTTATTGCCAGAGTTTTCATTCTTAACCTCATAATTCTTATTTGCCACATTGCATCTCCTACCGACTCAAGGGTCCTGCCCACTCATTCTTTGACATACTTGCATTGTCTTTTTCTAAGTCTCTTCTTGGTCATGTCTGCCTTTTTCCCTTCAGCTGCTCATATATGTTTGTTATGCACAGCATCGCTTACAAATCTTTGTGACACCCAAAACCATCCTACTTGATGCTCCCTTTTTCCTTTGCTTCATTCTTTGTGCTACTTATATACCCCTATTATGTATGTTTCTCAGTTCTGAGATTGTTCTGTGTTTCTGCAAGCAGTGACAGCTGAACAGATGATTAAATAATAAAGCTCATCAATACCAAGATCTTACATTTCTTTTATAGACTGGCAATTTACTGTATTTAATCCAAGAGGAAAGCCCAGACCTGTGTGGGTTTGCAGACTTTTAGGAGTTACATTTTTGAATAATTGGCATAAATGTCTAAGCCATTAATATTGTTGTACCAGTATATTTTATCACATTTCCCTATACAAAAATAAACCATTTATTTGTATTAGACTTCTATTTTTTGTGTTTATTGAAGAAATTCTTTTTAAAACTGAATGTATGAATACTTTGTTAAAACTAATTTTCACTAGTCATTCTTCACATGGAAATAAACAAATCATTGTAAGAATTTTTTTTCAACATGCCAAATCTGATTTCAACTCTCTATATAATAAAAGTATATATTGTGCTTTGTCAGTCACTCTGTATATAATGTCATTGTCAGTCACTCTGTATATAATGTAATTTATCTATTGCCTGTGTACTCTCAAGCAAAGTAGGATATTCACTTGTGTATACATTGCATTTTGTCTTTTACTCTATATATAATGTCATTTATATTTTGTGTTTACCAAGGGATCACATTGAAATAGGTCAAATGGGATGAGTGCTCTACCAGAGATAAATTCAAAATAATATCAAATAATTAAATAAATAGCAAAATACTGATATATGAATCTCTTTGAATCTACTATGAACACTCAAGGCTCTAAGACCACAGCCTTGAACTAGTGACATGTCTTGTATCTTTTATTGGCTGCTGCTCATGCTCAGACTTAAATATGAGTTTTTCCTTTTTAATTTCTCCAAGTCTTTTGGATTTCTAATATCATGATGGGAATGGACCCCATTCCTATGTCAAATTATGATTAAAGTTCATGAAATTAATATTGTTTCAATCTTTTTTTAAATGGTTGTATTAGTTTTAATAAAAGAGATTCATGGATCAATCATATAAATTAACATATAAGTATGAATACAGAGATTGTTACATTTAAAATGTAATTAAATATGCAAAAGAGTTAACAAAATAAACAAAGATATTTACAAAGATATCCATTAAACTTTGCATACATGTGAAGAATTGAGCAATATTAATTAGGTATCACATATTATTCAAGAAGACAAATTATTTATTGGGTTGATTCATTCTTTTCCAACAAATATTGTAAGTTTATCCACATATGGTAGTTATAGGTCTTTCTAGATGTTCTAGAGATTATGGTTCTAATTTGTAAACCACATACTTCAGTTAACATATTCTTAAGCTCAGTGAAAGTGGGAGGGAATTCAGATATCCAGTTTTTAGTTATACTCTTTCTGGCCACCACTAGTATTGCCCAGAGAAAATAATATTTTACTCTTTTAACATTGTGTGGTATAGGTGTATTGAAAAGCACTAAAGATTTGTTAAGAGTAAAAATATCCATAAATAAAGCTTGTAATAGTTAATTTACATGATTCCAAAATATTTTAATGTTCAGTCAGTCATAAAACATATGAGCCCAATCTATGTTTATATCTGACCTACACTTATTACAGATATTGTGCCTCTTTTTAATTTTATTCATTCTTTGAGGAGTATAGAAGGATCTGTGCATAAATTTCCAGGAATATAACTTCCATTTAAGGGACAAAGTTGTTTACCTTGCTGATTCAAGAATGTTTATTTTATCTTGGTTACTGGGATATCCATTATTAATTTTGTGAAAATAATTCCAATAACTTTCTGGACATCCAAAAGTTTCATCTCTAATAGTCCTAAATATGAAAGAGAGTTTACCAGAGAAAGTTTGTTTATGTTGAAGAATAGATTGAAAATATTCTAATAAAATACATGTGTCATTTTTAACTGTTGGGGATACTACATGCAGTTTACTGTCAGAGTATAGTTTAATAGTTTGTATGTCTAACCATAGCAATTTATCCAGCTGAATTTCCTGTATTTTTTGATCGACTGTTTTAGGTTTTTTGTTTGAAATCAATTGAAACCAAAAACTTAAGATTGTATTGTCTAAATGATGCAATTTTGTTTGAGACTGATGTTAATAAAGATTCTTGTGTAAATGCTATAGGGAACAAAAGGAAAAAAACACTCGTATCTGAAATGCTTATATATAAAGTTTCTAAAATTTGATAAGATGCTGTTGATATAACTAAGAGGGTATCTGTGTGTTAAATGAGTAGTAAAATAATCCTTTAATATCCATAACATTGGATTATTAATTGTTTCTAACTTATACGGTTGAGTTTTTATTATTAAAGTCATAGCCGAAGTTTCCCAAAATAATTTCCACTTAGCTGAATATGATGTATCAAAAAGTTGTGCTATTGTTCTAATCATAGAAGAGTTTGAATATAGAATCAGATCCGGGAATGCTACTCTACCCTTTCACCAACTATTAAGATGTTGCTTGAGAGCTAGTCTTAATATTTTAGGGAATCATAAGCAACTTAACATCAAAAAATTTAGTGTAGTAATTAGGATTTTATTAGGTAGTAATAAGATGGATTGAATAATGTATAGAATTTTGGGAAGGATTATCATGTTTATGATTGTTAATCTTTCTTCAGTAGTGAAAAAAATGTATTCAGTTCAGTAATAAAGTTTGTATATTTTCATAACATTTATTATAATTTAATTGTATTATTGTTGTTAAGTCCCTAGGGTGGCCACGGTGGTGCAGTGGTTAGCATTGTCGCCTCACAGCAAGAGGTTCTCCAGTTCAATCCTCTGTTAGGGTGCCTTCTGTGTGGAGTCTGCATGTCCTCCCTGTAGTCACGTGGGTTTCCTCCGGGTGCTCCGGTTTCACATCCCAAAGACATGCTGCAAGTGGATTGGACACTCTAAACTGGCCCTAGGTGTGAGTGCGTGTGTGTGTGTATGCCTTCTGTGGAAGGTTGGGCACCGGGCTGGTAACTCAACACTGTAAAACTCCATTGCCAATCATGAGCAGACAGGTGATCCGCTGTGGTGACCCCTAACCGAGAAAAGCTAAAAGAAGAAGATTGTTCTTAAGTCCCTAGCTAAGAAAATTCCTAAATAAGTCATTTAATCCATATTGGATTTATTGTTTTTGTCATCAGTTGTATTTGTATTTTTATTGGAGTATATAGGTAAATTTTAGTTTTATTATCATTAACAATCCAGACAAATTTTGAAATAACTTCATGGAGTCAAATAAAGAGGTAAAACAGGGGTCATTTCATTTGTGGTACTTAGAACATCGTCAGCGAAAAGTTGATTTTTGGAGGTTATTTCCTTATTAATCTCAAATCCTTCTATATTTTTATTTCTTATATTATTAGCCCATGGATCCATTATTAGAGTGAATAGTAAAGGAGAGAGGGGACAACCTTGTTTAGTTCCTTTTATAATAGGTATTTTGGTAGAAGTATATGACCCTATTTTGATGTAAGCTAAAGCTCCTTCATATAAGTGTTTTAAAAGTTTAATAAAGTTATCTGAGAAATTTAAACATTCAAATAACATGAATAAATAATCCCAATCAATTGAATCAAATGCTGAATTTATATCTAGACTTATTAAAGTTAAGTTCTTCTTTTTTTTTTTTGAGCGTAATCAATTAAAGCCAACATTTGTTTAATATTGTCAAAAGTACTTCTGTTAGTTACAAAACCAGTCTGATCATCATCTATTAAATGTAATAAAAATTTCTTTAATCTGTTTGAGTATATGTTCATGAACATTTTGTAATCCACATTCAATAGAGAAATGGGTCTGTAAGAAGAACAAAATTTAGGGTCCTTATTGGGTTTTAAAATGGGTGAAATGAAAGTGTATTTCCATGAAGGGGGTATTATAGTATTGGTTTGAGTCAAATTGTAAACTTTATGGAGTAGGGAGATAGACATTTTATGTATGATTTTATATATTTCAGCTATAATTCCATCATTACCCAGGGCTTTATTTTGTTTAAGCTTATTAATTTCAGTATGTATATCTGCTAAAGTAATTTGTTTGTCTATGCTTTCCTCTGGTTGTTTGTTGAGTTTATTATAAATTATTTTATTTTATCTTTAGATTCTATATTTTGTGTGGATTGATTAATAATGTAAAAGTGGTTTCTGAACTCTTCTATAATATCATGTATGCTATATACATATTTTTTTAGGGAATAGATTTCTTTAATATGATTATACTTATTTATTCTTTTAGTTTTATTCTTAAGATTGGTCAAGAATTTAGGAAGTAAGCAAGGAATTATATTTTTCTAAGGAGATCATAGCTGTATGATGTAATATAGCTCTGTATTCTTCATTTAGTTTGTCTATCTTATCTCTTATGTTTTCAGTAATAAGTTTATCTTTATTGTTAAAGTATATCATGTCTAGTTTATCTTGTATTGTTTTTAGATCTTTGTCCTAGGATTGCCTCTTATTATAATACCATTTATTTATTTGACCATATAAATATGATTTCAGAGCATCCCATATATAGACATCAGAGATGTCAGGAGTTGAGTTTGTGTTTATAAAGTTATGTATTTCTTCTTTTAAGAAGGTTTGAAAATCTTTTAGTTGTGTAAGATAAGCTGGGATTCTTTTTATTTGTACATTATGCTTACTATTGATATTAAATTCAAATATAATAGTGTTGTGATCTGATATCGGACAAGATATGATTTTACTATTTGTTAGATCATTAATTATTTCTGTGGAAAAATTGTTCTATCAATCCGAGAATAGGTTTTATATCTGTTGGAATAGAAAGTATATTGCAGTGAACTCTGATCTAAATAATCATGTGCATCTTTTAGATGATAAAATTCCATGAATTTTATTAGTTGTTTGGCTTGTGGAGTTATCTTTCTTTTTCCTAGAATACTGGAATCTTTCTCATTTAGAATACAATTAAAATCACCAGCCATAATACTGTGTCCTTCAGATTGAGGTATGTTTTGATTTATATGTTGTTTGACAGTGGTGGTTCCAATACCAGGGATCCAGTAGTTATTTACTAGTGTATATACTTTTTTGTTTATTCCCACAATAACAAGACAAAGCATCCCTTTATTATCTTGAAATGATTTAATTATTCTAGGTATGGGAAGAGATTTATTTCAAAGAATAGCCACACCTCTCTTCTTTTTTGAGTGCTCCGAGCTTATTAGGACTATGTATTTGTTAGTGTTCATAAACTTAATACTGCCCTTCAATAAATGAGTTTCCTGTATGAAAATCATATTTGTTTTTAGCATGTCAAGATATTAGTAGAGACTACCTCTTTTAAGTGGGTTGTTCAAACCATTTATGTTAATGGATAAACCTTTTAGAGTGACCATGGTGTGTTAATCTGATGTAGTAACATAGATTGTATCCCATCACTTTTATATAAATACATTATAAATCCCTTTTCTAAAGGAAAATTATTTAATCTGAAGACTTTGACTCACATTTTATAGTGAATGTCAGAGGTCTTGTTAATATAAATAATGTTCTTACGTAGATATATTGAAATGGATGTCAAGTGAAACATGTTACAAAAGAAAATATTTATAGTGACTTATCAAAAACATACTAGCTCCCCACCTGGAGTTCTAAACTCCTTATCCCAGTGACAACAGTCACTTGGATAAAACCAACAAACTATAGCAGCAAAGCACAGTGACCACATGTTATTTATGTAATATAATTAATATTAAATAATATTATAAAAGTTATTTCTTTTTATATTAAAGCATATATAAATTATTGT
This sequence comes from Protopterus annectens, assembly GCF_019279795.1. Classification (NCBI taxonomy): domain Eukaryota; kingdom Metazoa; phylum Chordata; order Ceratodontiformes; family Protopteridae; genus Protopterus; species Protopterus annectens. Next base: position 353,266,868 of record NC_056749.1, read on the forward strand.
AATTCATCAGTCATATCTACTCAATCTTAAGGAATAAGTAAATTGTATGCCAGAAACATAACTAAATAAGGAGGAAGAAAGCCTAAAGAGGAAGACCAAGAACATTTGGTTTAACATTATATAACCTGTTATTCCCTTAGGAATAATATAAAACAGTTTTGTTAAACGTTAAATTATAACCACAAAACATAATGATAACCACAATATGAAAACAGTGTCTAAATCATTATAATCCATTTTGTTAAACTATATCAAACTAACTCATTATACTCTATGATAAATAGTTTCTTTATATTCTGCTACTTTAAAGCATTCTGTAAAGCTGAACGATATATCCCAAAAATATAGTCACTATTGCGAATGGAAAGGAGGGAAGAAAAAAAAAATCTTAAGTATTTAAAGACCAGTAGTACTAACAAATAAATTATTGTTATTATACCAACATTTTACAAAAGTTACAATTCATTTGTATGTAGTATGTATATTGTCTACATAAATGTTATCAAGTTAACAATTATATCACTGCCAGCCATTAACTCACTTTCTTTCATTTAAATAGAACACACAACTTTTCCTGAAGAGACATCTTACATTGCTATTATGTACATGTATTAAAGGCAAACAATCTTTATATCTGCAATATATCTCTTTAGTAGCTCTTAACAATATCCGCCCAATGGTCAGTGAACTGTAACACAGATTTATGCTCATTTGTAAAATAATTCAAGTATATGACATTTAATTATGGAGAAGACTGTAAACCTGCTTATTTTCAAACTGTGAACCTAAAACTCATAATTCTAGTTTGATTAATCATGCAAAACATGTCTTCTGGCATTAATACAGCATCTAAATGAAACCATACCTCTATCAATGGAGCTTGAACAACATAGGGCAATTTATCTTGTAAGCAGTAAGGTAGGCTGTTCGAATATCTAGTTGGCTATAAAGGGTTTAGTAATATTAGTATATTGCTAAATGATTCATTCAGTAAAATATCTGACTGTGCAGAATGTATTATGTCTTGATGTGAATGGCGACGCTAAAGGAAAGCTGATGCAATGATGTTCCATTTATATTTCTTTTTCCTCCTTCCCCTGCCCATATTACTATTATTAAAAACATAGCCATATATCAAACCACACTAAAACATAAAATACATCATGTCATATCAGGTTATAGAAATGTGTAGCTTCAGGGAAATATTTAAAGACATTTAATTTTGGCAAACTGACTGTATATATAAAGTAATATATCTGAGAGCTATGTTAGAATGTGTTAATAGTTGTTATAAGCAGATGTGATGTTTAAACAGAGACCAAACTGAGATTATAAAAAAGTATTTGGTATTTATCTTTAAAAGTGAAGTCATTGCCCCATTATACTATGTACCCACCCCTCCTTCCCATTTTAATTTTATTACCATAAAAGGGAAATTATGCATATATCTGTTTAACTAAAGACTCAAGTTATGTATTTTTCCCTTTTTCTTTTCTATTACCCCCCCCCCTTTTTTCTTTTTTATATATTATTACTGTGGATTTATATTCAGTAATATAATAAGATGTTGTCACTGATCTAGTTTGTTTAAAACATATATATTCTTACATGACAACTACTGTATACAAAATATCTAAATGAATATCATATATTTACTGTTAAAATTAATTAAACTAGAGGGATATGTATATAGCTAAACTATTATGCTCAACTTCTGAGATACTTGGTTGGCTACAATCACCTGCATTAGAAGCTGAAGTTAAGTGCAAACTTGCAGTAGTGTAGTTTAGTCTTCTGTTAAGTACAAACTTGCAGTTTTAAAAGTACTGTATTTCATTTTTTCTGTTACCTAATTATGTGTTTCCCTGAATAGTGTGCTCTGTGTCTGCAGTTAGTTCCCTACCCACACTCCCTGCTTTTGTCTTGGTATTAGTGTTGGTGGCTCTGGAATTGCCCGCCCCTCATGTAAGTCTGTATTTGAACACTCCTCCTGGGTCCGTCTCATTTGCTCACTTAACCAAGTACAGTGAGATCATATTCTGAGTCTAGTGTTCACTCTATTTAATACAGAAAGAAGATGTGAGAAGGCCAATCCCACTTAGGTTATTCTTTCCTCTCTCCTTGCACTTTACTAACAACAACAAAAAAATTGCACTTTATCCATATGCTTTTGCTGTATTTGTGTTACTTCCTATTTTATTTTGCATTTGCCTCTTCTTAAAAGTACTCAGCTGTATTTATTCTGCTGCATTAATTACTGCTTGGTAGTAGCCTGATTAAATTGTAACTGTTATTCTAAGTCTTTTGGTTTAAGCACTGGGGCTTCATACCGGCTGTTTTGCATTAAGAAGGTTTGTGGTCTGCACTGTTGTGGCAGGACAGGTAGCTTACATCCTTCTAAGCTGGGAATTGCTGATTGAAGGCTCAGTGTCTGCTATTCTAAAAGTGTATTAGTTCTGGTTTAAGCACTTGGGCTTCAGGCCAGTTATTCTACATTAAGAATGTTTATGGTCTGCACTCTTGTGGGAGGAGAGCTTGGATTCTGGGAATTTCTGGTCACAGGCTTATTGTGCCTGCTTATTTGAACTGTTTCTTTTTGAAATTCGTGCGCCTTATTGCTGTAGCATAGACCAGATTTAGGCCTGCTGAATATAGATTTTTTGTATAACTTTAGCACTGATCCAGGCCATCTTTTTTTGGAGAAGGTTCCCCTGCACTCTAGTAGCAGGAGTGTGCAGTTAGAACTTGTCTGATTGAAGACTGCTGGAACATGGCTCAGTTTAGAGCTTTTTTCTGGTTAATTGGATGACTTGTTTAAATCAGTTTGTTCATTTTCTATTGTTTTATATATATATATATATATATATATATATATATATATATATATATATATATAGATATATTGCACTTTAATCATCTGCTTTTACTGTATTTGTGTTTCTTCCTACTTTATTACTAGGGGCATTGACTACAACTCTGATCTGAGATATATAACAATAAGTATGCTTTTCTGTGCATTAAAAGTGTTTTTTTGATTATATCTGCTTTATTTTCTGAAAAAAATATACTTGTTTCCTGCTTTTCTAAGCTAGTATAGTCCAGTTTTCAGGTTAGTGCTGAATTCAGGGCTGTGTTACAAATCTCTGTGTTTGCCCATACCTTACTTGGATAGAAGAAAGTTTCTCTGTTCACCTGTGAGAGAGGGGAACTTTGAGCAGCCTATCTGTCCCTGGAGGAGTGGCTTCAGCTCAGAAATTAGTAGTTTATGGGCCATTTTGGGCTAATTTCTATCTCTTTCATTTCCCTGCTATAAAAAACGCATTTGCCCGGTGCCGGTTAGCTAGGGTATAACTATTCCCTGCTCCACAAAGTCTCTTCTTCAATTTTTTCTCTTGGAATGAGACAAACTTTCAACTTAAGCACTCAAGCCATTCATTTCTCAGCCCGGCACTTGCTCAAAACTCATAGCAAGCACTTATAAACCCTAGCATTAGACCACCCTATACTGTACAGAAGGACAAGACTCTCTATTCGAACTTACCAGCCGTTCAGTAAAACAGTTCACTGTACCTATCTAGGCATGTCCAAAGGGCAGTTTTAGGTGTACTCTCCAGTCCAACTGGTGGATATGGGCATTTTGAGGCAATGTTGTAACTGCCTCATGTACAAAGACAACCCTCTCCTCCTACCACCAAACACTAATACATGCAAGAGATGCAATTATACAGCCAAACTGGAGGCTAAGCTCTCTCAACCCAAGACTGGATCAGACAGTCAAGAGGAGAAGGGAAATACTTGCATCATGCCACCAGTCTCACATAGACCCATTAAACCAGTACTGGCAAAAAACACACATAAATACACAAAAACATACTCGAAGGCTCTAAATAAAAATCTGCAAAATCAACAGAGACCTCCAAAGCAGACATCCAAGCAACCTCCATCCCCCCAACACAAACCATGAAACACATACTTCACAAAATCAGTGTGCCATGCAATCACAGCCCTTAAGGCAAAATAACATACCCAACATACTAGTAATAGGTGACTCTATAGTCAGGCACACTGATGTCCCACTCACTAGGGTGAATAAGGAGAAGGTTACTGTTAGCTGCCTGTTGGGTAGAACAAGTACAAATACGACTCTGTCATTGTCCATGTTGGTGTGAATGACCTGAGCCTTTTCTCCCTGGACAGACATGGAAGAGCTCTCTGATCACGCAGCCCAGGCCAGTATGACCCTGACCCTGAGTAGCATCCTGCCCTCACCAAGAATGATGCCACAGTATAATGAAAAAAATATCAGTTTCAACAACTGGCTAAGTTTCTGGTGTCATTCAAAGGGGATACAGCGTCTGTCCACCTGGGATAACATGCTTGATAAGCCACGCTGCTTCACTAGAGACGGCTTGCACCTGTCACCCTTAGGCTTTAGAATACTGGCCAAAGCTCTTGCCACCCCCATAGTGCCTTTCTTAGGCAAGGCTCAAAAGACAAACCCACTGGCGTAAATAGCACAAGTAACAAAAAACTGAGGGTAATGCTATTCAACGCCAGAAGTCTAAACCTCAAAATTCACACACTAGAGGCACTACTCAGTATGGAGAAAATCGATATATGTGCAGTAACAGAAACCTGGTTTAAGGCTCCAGAGAACACCCTAGCACTACCAGGCTACAACTCATACCATACATTTTGGCCACAGAACCCTGGACCGAAATACAAAAGGTGGGGGCGTATCCATATTCATCAAAGATACCCACACCTCCAGGTTAGTGGCACAGCACAATGCTTCTGAGATCATCCACGTGCAACTAACAATGGGCAAAACTGCAATTGATATTGTAGCTTGCTACAGATCACCCACCATGTCCCAGGACCTCCATTCCACGTTTCTGGAAACACTGGAAAACATAAAGGTCCTACCAAACATCCTAATATTGGGTGATTTCAATTACCAGACATTAACTGGGAGAACTACTCAAGTACTAACTCCCTTGCCCAACATTTCCTAGAATTTATAAACTCAAACGCCATGGATCAACTGGTCAACACTCCCAACAGAGGTGACAACATATTGGACCTGGTCATCAAGAACATGGGTGACTGGTGTTCCACACCAGAGGTCAACTCCTCACTGGTTAGATCTGACCATAAACAAATCACTTTGGATAACCATATTCTGCCCCCACCCCCGGACAGGAAAACCACCATGAAAAACTTTTCAAAAGCAAACTTCACATTACTTAAGACCAAGGTGGAAAGTTTCAGAGCCCCCATGCTAAATGATAATGCTGTCCAAGCTGCAAAATCCTTTATTAATGCATTCTATGGGCACCTACAAGAATGCATGGATCATGCTATCCCAGGCGAAACCAAGACTCACTCCTCCAAGAAAAGGAAACCAGTCTGGTGGACCCCTGCCATAAACAAGCTATACAATAGAAGGAGGAAACTAGTACAGAAAAGAGTAAAATCCCAAGAAAGGAAGACATCCCTGATCAATATCAGCAAGAAACAACGATCCCTCATAAAATCATCCAAGGCGATCTTCGAAAGAAAAATTGCCAAGGACTCCAAAGATAACCACAAGGCATTCTTTAGCTATGTCAAGAGTCTAAATGGCAATGCTCAGATCTGCTCAGAGTTAGTGCAGAATGGCACAAAATACACTGAACCGACCTATATCAACAACATCCTGGCAGCCAGGTTCAGTGCAAACTTCACTCTCAAAAGGGCCCATAACCATACCAGAAGAATGTAGAGCCCCTGAAATAACAGACACTCAGGTTAAAACAGCCCACTCCAAAGTCAAAAACACAGCATCAATGGGACCGGATGGTGTCCCATGCTGCATCCTACATGAGCTCAAAGACAAACTAACCCCTCACCTAAACACACTGTTCAAACTCAACCTCTCCAACAGGCTACATACCCATAGAATGGCACACAGCTACGGTTATTCCACTCTACAATGGTGGAGCCACGACAGACCCCAGGAACTATTGCTGTATAAACCTGACTAGCTTGGTCTGCAAGGCTATGGAGCGCATCATCATGGAATTCATTAACACAGACATTGGGAACCTCCAAACACTGGACCCTACCCAGTTCAGCTTTGTTAAGGGCAGATCATGCCTCCTAAATCTGGTGGACTTCTTTGAGACAGTTACCAAGGCTATAGACGAGGGAAAGATGGTACACACAGCCTACCTAGATCTTGCAAAGGCCTTCGACACCATTCCCCATTCTGGTATTATAGACAAGCCCACCAGCCTGAACATAAACCCCTATGTCACAAGATGGGTTGCCAACTGGCTCACGTACAGAACTCACATGGTGAGAGTTGCGGGAGCTAGGTCCAACTCTAAACCGGTTACAAGTGGAGTTCCACAGGGCTCAGTCCTAGGACCACTTCTGTTCGGCATATACTTCTCAGAGGCACAGGCAAGCACAGGAGGACTATGGCTGACCATGTTTGCAGATGACTGCAAACTAGGGGCTATAACTTACTCTCCGGCTGACACAGACATCCTCCAAAAGGGTCTCACTGAGACGGATACCTGGTGTCAAAATCATGGCCTCAAGCTAAATGGCAAAAAGTGCATAGTCATCCCCTTTGGAAAAAACAAAGTACCCACAAACTACCACATAGGTGGTAGTCCCCTAAATACAGAATACGTAATAGGGGATCTGGGGACCCAAGTAGATAGTAATCTCTCCTTTGATAATCACATTGCCAAAGTGGTTAGCAAATCCTTGTATATGGCCCACCTAATCACAAAAGGGTTTGCATACAGATCAAAAGAGGTAATTGTGCCCCTCTACTCATTACTCATCAGACACATCATAGAGTACAATGCCCCATTTGGGATATACCTTACAAGACACCTACAACAGTTGGAAAGACCACAGAAGTACCTCACCAAGAGGATCACTGGCCTCAAATAGATGTCCTATGCAGCTTGACTGAAGAAAATCCAGCTGTACTCGGTTGCATACTGCCTACTCAGAGGTGATCTCTGCCTGACATACAAGGCCATGTCCAACCCAGAATTGATGGACATGCTCAACCTAAAGAAAACCTTATCCCCTTGAGCAACATGCTCTAGGGATCTAAACCTCACTACAGCGATAAATAGGACATGCTGGAGGGATAGATTCCTGTCCCAGAGGCTTCCCATGCTTTGGAACAAGATTCCAATCTACATTAGGCAGAGCTCCTCACTAACACTCTTCAAGAGAAACCTTGATGAGTGGATGGGAAACAGAAAGCTTACCCCGCGGATCACTTCAATGGCTCTGCTGGACAGAGGCACAGGGAACTAATCTAAGGAGGCAGCGAAAGCCAACACATTCTGGCTAGGCTTATAAATGCCTTCGGGCAGATAGCCTAGTACCTACCTATGAATCTATAAAGAATATTTCATTTATATGAAGATGAAATGAGATTACCTCATCAGGAAACAAAACAATGAAAAGTGTACTTGACACGTTAGCATCCATATGTATAACAGGATAAGGAAATGAAATATAACTTAGTTCATTTGTTCTTTAGTTTTTTTAAGTTTCTCTAGTTTTCCAAGCAGATGTTGACGCCAATCTTTTAAGAGAAGGGCTTGCCCATTCCATCTCTTCCATCTTTTCTAGTATCTTGTAATTTTTTATAAAAGTGAGAGAAGAGTCCAGGTCTTCAAATAGATTGGGTCCCTCCAAGGTGAAAATCTTCAGTTTTGCCTGAAACAAAAAATGGGTCTTCACTTGCACCTTCTTCAGTTCTTTTATTAAAAGTAAGAACAGTTTTCTTTTTGCTATTACTAAAGATGAATAGTGATTATCAATACAAATTATTGTATCATTAATTTTTATGGGATATTTAGACCAGCCTGTCTTTAAAATTAGTTCTTTATCAGATGAAGAAATGAATTTAACAATGACAGATCCGGGTTGTTTTTGGTGATGGTACTACTAATCAGGGACCGGTCAGCTCTCTCTGTCCCAAATGACATCGCTTCTGTAAGGTCTAGTGTTTTTGGTAGCCATGTAGGGAGAAAACCAGTCAAGTTGTTTTTCTCTACATTTTCAGGTCGTCCAAAGATCCTTAGATTATTTCTACGAGATCTGTTCTCAAGGTCATCGAGTTTATTTTGTAGCAAGGTGTTTTGTTTTAATAAGAACTCCACATTATTCTCATTGTCTTTTATTCTGCCGTCCATGTCATTCAAAGCATCGTCTATGCCAGATATTTGGATTTTTTGTTATTCCAAGTCCTCTTGGAGAAGATCCATTTGTTTAGTAGATTCTTCTTTAAAACTGTCTATCTTGATGTCAGTCTTGTCAATTTTTGTAGTTAGTGCCTGAATATTTGATAACAGTGTTTGGAGTTCCTTTCTGAAAGTAGATTCTTGACTGGTAGTTTTTGTGGAACTTATGATGAAATGTTTCAGTTGATGAGTAGAAATTTTCCAAGTGTAATTTTGACTGAAAAAGTTGCCTTCTTCCTATTTTTATAGCTATTCTTGTAAATATAGTTATAAACTATAACTCTGTTGAAAAACAAATTCCAATTTTTGATTAGAAGACAAAAATCCAGTGAAGATATAATTTTCTTTGTGGAGCTGCTGTATTCTGCTGCTACTCAATGCCCATGCTGGCCACGCCCCCCTTGTTTCAATCTTTGATATTACCCAAAAGTGCTTTTTGCAGCACCCTCCAGGTGCCCAGAATGGACTCCTTCTGCAATTCATAATGAGTTACATGCATTGATAGCATATCTAAATAGGACTGTAAATTCTTTTTCATGACACCCATTACTGCTACTGCTATTGGAACTGTGGGAGTATCCTTTTTCCACATTGTCCTCATTTCTGCCTGCAGATCCTTCTCTCTGTACGTAAGAAACTCCAATCACTGGGTGTAGCAATTTCAGTAATGAATGTTACTTCCGTCTTCTTTTCATGGACTGTTATACCTGGTTTTCTTGCATCTATTTTGAAATGTCGGCAAATGAGGATTCCATGTGTTACAAACTTCATTCTTTATAATACTTTGTGGTTCATGTTTCCAATGCTTCTGATTTACTTCAGTATTATAATATTTACACAATCCCCCAATGCAACAATCTTGCCACATTGTTATGCCTTTCAGTTTACAAGCCCTCTGCCATTAGTGTATTACCCCCAGAAACAAGTTTTGTGACTATTTCCAGTTCTGTTTTACAGAATCTACATTTGTCTGTTTCTCCCTCATACTCAAAGGACTTTGTAAATGACTCATATGTAATCCTCTATCCTGGGACGATAATATTAGTCTTCCACCGTTTGGTTTAAATTCACTTTTCCTTAACCATTCCTACAACAGATCCTGATTGATATGATGTTGTTCCAGGCATTTTCTGTACTTTCAGCTATTGTTATGCCTTGGCCACATTTCTTTCCTTCTCATCTGAGCCTTTTGCTTATATTCCTTCTTTTGTTTTTGGCACATTCCATTGCTGCCTGATTTTTATCTACTTCTTTTATGCTTTCCATTCCAGCTTGACACCAATATGCATCTGCTAAGCTAAGCAAGGAGATCATCTTAGACTTGATGTTCATCGTGTTTCACTGTTGCAGTCATTACTCTTGGATTATCCTGCTGGCAGGCTAGCCACAGTCGGCCTGCATTCTAAAGTCTAGGTCCGGCGTCAGTTGCTGTCGCCTCCTTCCTGACGTCAGTGCGCCACGGGTATAAAAGATGCAGCTGACGCCATTTTCTTCAGTGTTTCTTGCCGCGTGGTGCCCGAAGCAAAAGCAGTTCTCAAGTGCCGGTCGGCCGACTCCTGAGATTTTCAAATATGAATTTCAGAACCGAAGTCTTCATTAAAGCTAAGTACCCCATTGGGGAAACTTTTTTCTTGCTCCAGACCAATGTCAGAAAAAGTTAACAAGTGTATTTCTTGTGGGAAGCAAATACCTCATAAGGATTTTCACTCTTACTGTATTCCTTGCCTAGGCCCTGATCACAATGTTGCTAGCTGTCGGTTTTGTGCTAGATTTAACCAACGCATTATTGAGTGTCGGTTCGATTTTGCATTTCATTACTTTGGCTGAAGGTTTAATTATATAATGCCATCAGAACAGCTGACGACTGGAGTTTACAAAAAACACAAGGACAAGGAAAATGATAGGCATCCGAGGTCCAAAACCGACGACGAAGCCTCCGTTACGCCAGTCACCAGTTTGCTGGTTCTCAGTGAGGCGCTTTCACAGCCCCTGGTGCTCACTACCTCAGAGCCACAGGCTGCATCCGACTCCCACGTGGAGCCGACTGGGCCTCTGGATACTCAAGGTATTGGACACTCAGAAATCATTCCCTCAGATGGGTCCAGAGCCGCTGAGCAGGCATCGGCTTCTAAGGGTGTTTTCAGACCTACACAGTTATATGTTAAACCATCTACAGCTTCAAAGACAAAGACTAAAACAGCTCTAAAGACAAGGAAACAAGTACAGCATTCTCCTACTCAGACCTCCATGCCTAAAAAACAGATGCTTAAAATGGCCGAAGACCTAATTCCTTTGATCAGGGGTTCCCATCCCCCTCCTGATAAGAGGCCTAGGCAAGAGACAGAATATGATTCGTCTGATCAGGTTTCTATTTCCTCTGATTCCTCTTCTGAACAGGATTATTCTATGCCTCCCTATGAGGACTCTGATGCTGAAGAATCCATTCCTTCAGCCTCTCCACCTGAGGATTACTCTTTTGGGGAAACCCTGCATACCATGAGGGAGCATTTCCACTGGGAGAGCCAAGATTACTCTGAATCTAAGAAAAGGCTCCGAGACTTTCTGTTACTTCCTCAGCACAGACCCGTTGCTATTCAACCTGGGCTAGACATTGTAAATGATGTAGTTTCAGAGTCCAGCCTGTCCCCTGACTCTTTACCCCCTGCACCTGCTAAGCCACACAGATACTACAGGGTCCCGGATTCTCATAAATTTCTATATAAGAACCCCGCTGCTGACCCAGAAACTATATCTCAGAGTCCCAAAGGGGTCAAAGCTTCCACTGCAAAAAACTCTGTCTCCTCTGATAGGGATTCTAGGGCACTGGACAGATGAGGGAAAAAAGTTTACACTTCTGCTACCTTGGCTGTAAGGGCTTTGAATTGTCAATTTCATATGCTTAAATATCAGCAATACTTAATGTCACTGCTTAAACAGAAAGTGTTGACAAATACTGAATGTTCAGAGAACAAGGAATTGCAGGATTTCTTGCATGCAGCTGAACAAGTGGGAAAGCATACCTTGCAATGTGGTTATGATTCACTAGAGGCCTCTTGCAGGGCCGCTGTTACAAGTTCTGTTATTAGAAGGCATGCTTGGTTAAAGGAACAAAATCTGCCTGATCATGTTAAAGCAAAATTATTAGATGCCCCATTACATCACGATACTTTGGTGCTAAAGCAGAAGAGGTGTTGAAGAAAATGGAGGATAAAGCGAAATCCATGCAGGCAGTTAAGGATTTCTTACAGGTACAGCCACCCAGGTTTAGCAGGAACTGGCCTTCTAAAAATTGGTCCTTTCCAGTGTCAGACAAACCACAAAGTGGCAGATATAGACATCCCAGAGGCAGATCTCAGCCCCAAGGCTCATACAGGCCTAAACAATGGGGTACTCCTACCTCCAAAAGCGGAGAAGACAAATCACAACCTTATAGAAAACAGTCCCAATGCCTTTCCTCTGCCAGATCCAAGCACTTTCCTTTTGGCAGCCCCCTTAGGGGGAAAACTAGCATTTTTTCATCAAACTGGCAAAAGGTTACCCAAGACAAATGGGTCTTGAACATAGTGTCCCAAGGCTACAGGTTCCATTTTCACACCCTACTAAGGGCAAAAGGTATGCCAGACCTGCCACACAATCAAGGGGCAGAGGCACAAAAGCAAATTTCAGCCCTCAAGGACATGAGGGCCATTCAACAAGTACCACAACAAGAGCAGGGGCAAGGATTTTACTCCAGACTTTTCTTAGTACCCAGAAAGGACAAAACCTGGAGACTAATACTGGACCTGTCTATACTAGACATGTTTCTGGAGGTTCCAAAATTCAAGATGTTGACACTACAGCAGCTACTGCCCATGCTGGGCAAGAAGGCTTGCCTTGTAACTTTGGACCTAAAAGAGGCATACCTGCATGTCCCAATCAGACAATCTTGCAGAAGATACCTCAGATTCATAGCTGGATCAATGCACTACCAATTCTCTGCACTGCTCTTTGGCTTATCTACTGCACCCAGGGTCTTCACAAAATGCCTGGCACCAGTAATTGCATTCTGCAGACAAAGAGGAATTCAAATATACCCCTACTTGGATGATTGCCTTATTCAAGCAGAGAACAAAGACATTGTTCTACAGCATCTGGCATTTGTAAAAAGATTACTAATTTGCCTAGGGTACACAGTAAACAAAAATAAATCAAAACTAGTACCCTCTCAAGAGATAATATTCCTGTGTGCAAACTTAAATACAACTGCCCAGATGGCTTATCTCACGCCAGACAAACAAAAGCAACTGACTTATTACTTCAAAAAATTGACAACAAAGACCCAGTTATCTGCAAGGAAAATCCTGCACGCCTTGGGTTTCATGGCATCCTACATTCTACTAATTCCATATGCCAGACTGCATATGAGGAAACTACAATGGTATCTAAAAAGTGCTTGGACTCAGCATTGCCACAGCCTGGAGACAGTAATTACTCTCATTCCCTGCCTGCAACAGGAGTTTCAATGGTGGGCAGAGGCCTGTCACCACAACAAGGGTCTGCCATTCACTTTACCCACAGCCAGACAGACACTGACAACAGATGCATCAGATTATGCCTGGAGGGCCCATATGGCAGGAAAATTTATTCAGGGCACATGGCCTGCAAGCCAGATGCATCTTCACATCAATCAAAAAGAGATGCTAGCTGTTCAGAATGCCCTGACAGCTTTCAAGGATCTACTTCATCCAGGAATGCTACTGATAAAGACAGACAATACTACTGTCATGTGGTACATAAACAAGCAGGGAGGTACTCATTCCTACCCCCTCTGCAGACAAGCAATGACCTTATGGGACACAGCATTGACTTATCAAGTTCACCTGCAAGCACAATTCCTGCCAAGAAAAACAAATACTCTGGCAGACAAACTAAGCAGAAACCTCATGGATCCCCATGTGTCAAAACTGGATCCACAAGTCTTCAGCATGATAACAAGGAAATGGGGACGCCCAGACATTTGCCTCCCCTCACAACTGCCAATTACAGAGATTTTGCACAAGGATTTATCACAAGCAAGCATGGAGAGTGGATGCCCTATCCTTCAGCTGGAAAAATCAAACAGTATATGCCTTTCCTCCACTGCCTCTTCTTCCCAGGGTACTCCTAAAGGTCAGACAAGAGAAGCCAAAAATGATACTGATTGCACCAGACTGGCCACGCCAGCACTGGTACCCAATCCTAAAGAGCTTGTCTCAAGGTCCAGCATGGACATTGCCTCAGACTTCTCACTTGCTGACCCAACAAAACAATCAGATCCTGCACAGCCAACTCAGGACCTTAAATCTGGCAGCATGGCGGATAATGTAGCCATTCAGAACAATCCTCTTTCTAAAGCTGTTATGGATGTTATCTTGGAGGCCAGGAGGCCCAGTACCAGAAAATCTTATACAGAAAAATGGAAGAGATTCTGTGCTTGGAACCAGGAACAAGGCATTGACACGTATGTACCAAATATCCCTCAGATTTTACAATACCTAACTGAGATGCTGGACAAAGGCCTTTCTTTCTCATCAATTAAGATTCATGTCTCTGCCATTTCATCCCATTACAATACGGAACCACCTATCTTTTCTCATCCTTTAATAAGGCAGTACCTCAGAGGGGCCAAAAACATCAGGCCTCCAAGGAGGGCACCAATTCCCGCATGGGACCTCAATTATGTCTTGGAAAAACTCACACTGCCTCCTTTTGAGCCAGCCTCAACAGCGGATATAAAATTCTTATCCTGGAAAACAGCTCTGCTCCTAGCAATAACCTCTGCAAGATGAGTCTCGGAGTTACAAGCACTCATGGCTGTGGAACCTTTTATCATTTTTCATCCAGACGAGGTTTCTCTGAGGACAAACCTAACATTTATGCCTAAGGTGGTGTCCAGTGTGGCCCTCAACCAAACCATTCACTTGCCTACCTTTTATCCAAACCCACAGAACAAGGGTGAAAATATTCTGCATTCTTTGGACATATACAGACAGCTACGCTTCTACTTGGACAGAACTAAAGCTTTCAGGAAGACTGAGCAACTTTTAGTGTCATATGCTTCAGGATCACAAGGAAAGGCTATCTCAAAACTGACTATATCTAAATGGATAAGCCATTGCATCCATTTCTGCTATTCTCAGCATGGCAAATCAGTGCCTAAGGACATTAGGCCTTATTCTACCAGAGCAGCAGCCTTCCTCAGAGGAGTGCCAACCAAAGACATCTTAGAGGCTGCAACTTGGAGTTCAGTGCACACTTTTACAAAGCACTACCACTTACCTCTTTACTCTAAATCTAGAGCAGGCTTTACCACTGCAGTTCTGCAGGGCCTCATAGCCTCTCCTAATCCTATTTAGCCCAGCCACCCATCCTCAGCTTTGGGATTCAACCCATGAGTAATGGCTGCAACAGTGAAACACAATGGACATAGTACAGTTGTGTACCTAACATAAATGTAGATGTTCGAGTGTATTCACTGTTGCAGTCCAGGTTACCCACCCACCATCCCCCTTTTCTATCTGTACTTCTCTATCCTATACAACCTATGTGGTGTATTTGCTTGTAGATAAAGGAAATGCTTATTTTTGTGCATGCATGCTTTATTGGCATACTTTTCAGCTTACCTATTTGGGGGCACCTGACATCTTGGGCAAGAAAAACTGAAGAAAATGGCGTTGGCTGCATCTTTTATACCTCTGGCGCACTGACGTCAGGGAGGAGGTGACAGCAACCGACGCCGGACCTAGACTTTGGGATTCAGGCTGACTGCGGGTAGCCTGCCAGCAGGATAACCCAAGAGTAATGACTGCAACAGTGAATACACTCGAATATCTACATTTATGGTAGGTACACAACTGTACTTTCTCTTCAAAACTTTCACTATGTTTGGATCTGATGAGGTCAGCAGATATATATGCAGTACTATGACTGCAAGTCTATACATGCAAGCAATTTTGAGGAGGTCCATACCTCCTTCAGAAAAAGGAATATATAATCTTGGTTACACTGATTTTTATTTATCATTTCATAAGCATGAGGCATTTTTCTTGTTTTTCTGTACAACTGATCCAATACCTTTCGGATTTAGTCAATCACTCAAAACTGTAAGTTAAAACAGTTAGAGCATATATAGATTGTTCCTAGATGTCAGGGCTGTTTTTAGTATTAATTTTATTATTTTGAAATGTTCCTTATTGAGTTTTTGTTTGCATTTGTTCTTGTTTTATTGTTGATCCTTCATCAATTCCCAAATGTTTAAATACTCCCTTCTACTCAAGTTCCTTTATATCACATTCCTGTCACAGATTGATATTTTCATTGTGCTCCAGCTTTCTTGCCTTAAATGTTACTTTTGCACATTTATCAAGACCAAATGACATTCTTGTATCATCTGAGAAAGTTTTTACCACATCAGCTTCTCATCTGATGAACTACATCGTTTTAGATCATTCATTAAAAGAAGATGAGAAGGCTTTACACTTTATTATTTTCTTGGTGCCAAATTGTAACCATGAACTAATCTGTTAAGAAGACAGTTTAATGGGTTAAGGGCAACCAAAAGAGCAATGGTGACAAAGAGTCACCCAGGACTACCCCCCCCCTTTGAATTTTTATCCCTGAGATAATAATTTGTCCTTTATCATGTCCAAGCTGCAAAGTAGTTTGCCACTGTTGCATGGTCACTGCAATGTAACTGATAAATGTAGTGTGTATCTTGTACATCTGTAAGCACTCCTTTATCCACAAATGCAGGATGCTGTCAAATGCTTTACAATTCTCCATTATAACTTTATTTAACAACAAATGATCCTTTGTTCCATATGACTTTCTTTTGTTCCCCTTTTGTTCTATATCCATGATTGAGTTTTCTTCTAAATAAATATAAACTCTGTCAGCATCAGTTCCAGTGTATAGTTTATACATGTTCGGAAGGCAAGTTATTGGTCTGTAGATTTTAGGATAGCTTGCAGGTTCACTCTTAAGGAGTATTGGCTTTCTGTTGTTAACCAGATTGGCTTCTGTTCAGGGTGTGCATATAAGTAGTTCTTGTAAAGATATTGATGCTTTTATCAAAAAGTTAGGCATTGCATCTGGGCCTGGGGTTTTCCATTTAGGAGCTTTTCTTCATTTTATTTCAATTTCCTCTAGCTGCTACTTCATCCCATTTCATATCCTGTACATTTCAACTTCTTACTGTTTCTTTAATTTGTTTCCATTTAGCATCTGTAACCGGGAAAAACCGAAAGACAGAAACAAAATTATGTTCCACAGGATCTTCACAGCTATTTCTTTAAAATGTATATATTCCTTCTTTTTTAGGCTGTATTTCTGTTCCTTTTGGTGTTGTTGTCTATAAAACATTTTGGGTCATCAGTGAATTGCTTATTTTGTTCTTTTACTTTATATTTATCATAGGATCATAGGAGGTCACTAGGTTAATGGCCCTGGGCCCCTTACAATCCTAGCCAAGAGTTTATCCTCAAAAATAAACCTCATTCAGCATCTGTCACTCCTGTCAATGAGGGACACAGGTGGAATTTGTGGTTTCCCATCTACTCATCAAGATTGCGCTTGAAGAGGGTCAGCGAGGTGCTCTGTTTAACATGTAGGGGAAGTCTATTCCAGAGACAGGGTAGAATCTGGGAGACAAACCTGTCATTCCAGCAGGTTTTGTTGATGTCGCATATTAGATTCAGGTCTTTTGAGCAGGTAATGCATAAGGAGTTAGACTTATGGATATGAAGCATCTCTAGTAGGGCAGGGTCCGAGATTGCCTTGTAGGTGAGACACAGATCAATGCTGAGTGATCTGTACAATACTGAATAGAGTGAATAGTGATCTGAGCCTGCCGCATATGTCTGGACAGGTGTTGGAGGCCAGGGATTCTCTTTGTGAGGTATTTCAGTGGCCTTTTCAGTTGGTGCAGATGTTTGGAGAAGTACATACCTCAATATACTCAATTATTGGTCTAATGAGGGAGGATTATAGTGAGGTATTGACTTCCTTTTTTCTGGATGCAATCCCTTTACTTATGAGATGAACCAAGTAAAAGGCTTTTCTGTCCACTGCCATTACATGATGGTCGAATATGAGGTTTTTATCAACCTGAGTGCCCAGGTCTCTCACCACAGGTTTGCATATCTTCTAAGTTCTTCTGCCTGTGATAATATCCTTCATTTATTTGCAATAATGTACAATAGATCGTGATCTGTTCTGCTACTGTGCATTCCTTTTACCATGTCTATCTTTCTAAGTATTTTTGTTGCTCTGTTCCCTCTTCTATACCCTACTAGGAGTGACACTTCTTATCGTTATTGCTTGATAATTTCCTCTATTCGATATGTTCATGATGGCATTTGATTTCTTCCCTTTCTTTCCTTCATGGTTCTGCATTTTTTGTGGTAAGACTTTAACTGCCATTCATTTTGCTGCACAGTAATATATCCTGTTTATTTCGGTTATGTCACATGAATTTCTGTTAATAGTCTTGATTATTGTATTTATTTCTTTTATCAGACTTCTAACACTTTGGGTCTTAGTGGCTTTCTGTAATCTATGTCTTTCATTGATCTTAATCTATCTATGTGTCTATTAAATCAGGCAACTCTTCTCAAATATAATTTTCAACTAAACTGAAGGCTGTTCTCTCTTTCCTGTGGGCATTCTACAGAGAGTTAAAGAACATCTTCCTCTGACATATCCTCTTCAGCTACATTCTGCATTATCTGTTACTCTTTCATATGGGAGCTTTCTGGCCTATCACAGCACAGCATTGCCTGCATCAGAGTTACCACCATTTCCTGTTCCTTCCCTTGCTTTGCAACTCCAAAGATAGAATACACACAATAGCTCATGCATCAGTGTCTCAACCTGTCAATTCCATAAGACTAAACACTAATCCATAACTTCAGTTTCTAGTTCTTTAACTTCTCCATTACTAATCGACTTTTTTATATATCCCTCCTTGGTTTCTTATTTTTTTGTATTGTAAAGTTTTCTAAATCCAGATGTCTTTACCTGTATTTTTCTTCAAGTATCTTTGGTGCTGCTCTTTTTGTATTGACTAGTTTTGTTTAGTTTTGCATAAATATTGCACCATATTACATCTCTTTTTCGTTCCCATGTCCATATTTATTCTCCATATGTCTCCCTGTCGAGGTGTTTCTCCTTATTCTGGGAACTCATTGCTCCATCATGCTGTGACATGACCTGTATTAGACTTTTTGCACTAAATCTTTCACTTCACAGGTATTCCATAACTTCAGTTTCTATTTATTTAACTTCTACTTTAGTAGTCTTTTAATCTACACCCCCCTGTAATCTTATTTTTTACTGTGAAATTTTCCATATCTGGGTACCTTTGCTTGTATTTCTATTGAAATATCTTTGTAGCTGCTTTTTTGTATTGATTAGACTGGTTTTCTCCTTTCCACAGATATTGTACCTCTTTCAATCCCATGCTCACATTTCTCTTTTGTACTTTTCAAAAATGTCTTTGTTTTGCTATTTGTATTTTTGTACTGCTTCAATTCCTTCTTTCTCCAAAAGGTCCAAGGTTTCTTGGTCTATACAATGTTTTTCATGACTTTGTATTAATGAACACACATTTGCATTTGAAGCTTTTGACAGTTTTTCTTGTGCAGTTATTTTTCTTTCTTCTATTTTTTCTCTGCATCTTTTTGAATATCTTCTATCCAGAAATTCTTAGCTTCTTGAATAATAGTATCAATACATAATATCTTTCTTATCCTCAGTTGACCAGTCTATCATCTTTGTGGCTCTTTTTTGGCCTGTCAGTTTTTGTGTTGCTATTGGAGTGCTATTTCCTTCTACAACAGAGGAGCCTTTCTCCCCCTGTATCTGGCCTAACCCCATTGTAGGAAAGCGTCTGTGCCTTGAGGATTCTACACTGTCATTTTTCCACTCCTGGTACCAGTGTGCCTACCAGCATTGGGCACATTTTTTATCCTGGGACTTGCGTGGAAAGACTGAAGCTGCACCACCTTACCCAAACCCATCAGTCAAGTTCAAGCAAGTTAAGTGTGGCTATTGTGGGGAGAGAGTGTGAAGGGGATTGCAGATTAAGTTTTAGGCAGTGATTAGGAAAAGGATTTAGGTTGCAGAGTGGGATGAGTTTTAAGCATAGGGAACAGGAAGTAAGTTTAGGGTTAGGGAGAGGGCGAGACATTTTATGGCTAGGGAACGGGGAAGAGTTTAGGGTAGGGAGCAACAGGCACATTGGTTTAGGGAGTAGGAGGGGAGTTTAGTATTAGGGAGAAATCACATAGTTTAGGTTTAGGGACAAGGAGGGAAGTTTTAGGTTTACAAAATGATCATGGCATTTAGGATAGGGGAGGGGGAGTAGAGTTTTAGGTTTAGGTAATTATCCAAGATTTAAAATTTAGGGAAGGAGATTCAGGGCTTGAGAGTAAGAGCTCATATAGGGAACCTTATTAAACTTAGGGTTTGGCTTGGCTGTATAGTTTAATAAGGTTGGGTAATGGGAGAGAAAACTAATTAAGTAAGATCAGGCTAGCCATAGTTTTAGAGCAAATGGAAGTAAACAAGTAAGTGTCTAGCTACTAGCATACAAGAATAGGCCCAATCTCTCTCTCTCTGTCTCTGACTTCTTGTTGTGATGAGGATTATAAATCAGAACATCATAACAGAAATCTTCTACAACAGCTGCACACTAAAAGAAATAGTCGCAAAACTGAAAAGCGTGCTTCTTCTTGTAACACATTATGGAAGAGTGTCAATATATAATGATGTAGTAGGGATGTCTTGAAATCATCTGTTGTAAGCACACTGAACAAAATGAAAACAGACCACGCTAAGGCATCAGTGATTTTATAAAACACAGCATCTACTACAGATTATAAAGTAATGGCATTCAATATTTATTTTGAATTTAACCTATCCTGTGATTTTGGGTGAGAATATTGCAAAATCAGCTCGTTGGATTGAAATTCAGTTGCATGATGTGCTTGTTGTATCAGTTGCCTGTTATTTCTAGCAAAGTTTCTCTTAAAAGGACCAGTTTTCCTTATTTATATTAACACTTAAACAAACACAAGGCTGCTAATGTAGAAACTGAAACCAATATCAACCTTACTGCTAATATAAGAAGTTCAAAAACTTACAAAAAGTTTAATTTATAATGCTGTAAACTGCGAATTTGTTATAAATAAAATTATTGTTCCTGCTGAAAAAATAGTTCATGGCCACTATCCAGCAACATCAGAAAACTACAACAGACTCCTCTCTGAAGGGATTCCAGCACAATATCAGGAAACAACAGACTCCTCTCTAAAGGGATTCCAACTAGGAACTGAACCAGAGAACTAAGCTTTGTGATGCCACCTTTAACTATAGAGGTATCTAGTTACATACATTACCTTTCCACTGCACATTTTTTATTAGCTTTTACTGGTCACTTATTTCTTTGATGTGCCTGGGATCATGGATGTGCCAGAAGCAGGCATTTAATCAATGCAACAAGAACACTCTCTATGATCATTTAAAATTCAACTAAAGTCCTAACTACTCAGTTGCTATCTCTGTACATGTGATGTTCCTGGATAATCTTCAAACCCTTCCTGTCAGCACTCTTTTATATAATTGGCCATAATACAGCTAGCTGTTCACAACATCTAACTATCTGACTATCATCTACCCCTCTCTACTATTGTTTCTATCTCCCTTTACCTGGACATCCTCAATTGTCCTTCATAATTTGTAACTGTCTTCATCCTATAATTGCTTTACTGTCTCCAACTCAATATCTGTTTTTAGCTGACTCCATTTGAAAGTAATTAGACTCTTATAAGCTTTATATAAGGTGATTTTTTACTGCATTCTTTATTTAACTGTCATGTTTTCAGTAACTCTCATAGCATTACGTTTCTATGCATGTTCATTTACTATTCTATGTAGTTACATTTATTATTATATTTTGATTAACTGTCATAACATTACCAGTCTATGTATGTATGTACATTTATTATGTAAATCTTGTATAACTGCCTTATACTCATTCTATAAAATTGAGCATTTCTCCCTCGGGCCTTGGCTTAAAGTGGGACTTCTGCCTAGTCTGACATTCGCATTAATAAAACAGCAGTACATAAATAAATAAATAGATGTCTGCGTAGCTAACAATGACTTGTGAAGAACTTTTCAGCAAAGGAAGCAGCACTTGTAGTCTTCATAAATTGTTTGGATATTACCTAATGCCACATTTTGTAGGTTTCCCATATGTACTGCACATATGTACATACTGTATTGCAGTAATGCAGCCTACTATTATTTTCAATATCTTACTTTTTCTACAATGGTGTTTCTGTCACTGAAGTATGAAAATGGATAAACCATAAGGACTTACCGTTTTTGCATGTATGCCATTATAGTGTATAATTTTATGAAGTACTGATACATATTGTTTTTTTCTGTTACACTGTGAATTAAATGATATACATTCATTTAGTTTTACACTTTTGAAAGAAAAAAATAGGCTCATGTGAGGAAACATGTCTTCTTTTCCTTGTATTTTATATAAACATATTTTCTCACTGTATTTGGATGGCAAAGTTTATCTTCACCACTTTCCTCTAACTTCTGAAAGCTACAACCAAGAAAAACACATTTCTTATTTTTATAACAAATACATAAAATGGCTGTAGAAATCTACTGCACATCTCTATCTATTATAATCTTAGCAAGAGCAGGAGATACCATCCAATGCTAAGCCCAAATTCTAACCTTAATTTCACTGATTACACATCTAATAATAGAAGCCCACATTTAAACATAGCTATGCCCATCAAACTATCTCCACAACTATCATAACATTCAAGAAGCCCCCACTACATTCCAACCCTGTAGTTAAACAGATTTAAACACTGCCAGAACAATTCCCCCCAAATCACTGTACAAGTAATGGTGTAAAATCTGAGACCTAAATGCTTCAAGTACTAATGTTGTTGTTGTTGTGTCTTTCGGCTTTTCCTGGTTAGGGGTCGCCACAGCGGAATTCCGGTCCGCTAATGATTGGCAGTAGATTTTTACGTGCTGAGTTGCCAGCTGTTATGCACAACCTTCAACGAAGGTACTCCCATTCACGCATGTCTCCACACAGAAGATGCTCTAACTGAGAATCGAACAGGACAACGTCATACTGTGAGGCGACAATGCTACCGCAGCACCACCACAGCGTGCTTCAAGTACTAATATAAATGTGAAATACTGGAATACTTTGTATGATCATTCCAGTATGATATGAATCATTAAAATGACAGTCTGTCCTTCAACCTTCCTAAAGTGCAAATAATACATCATTCCTCAACAAGCCATGCATTAAATTACATGAGGTACAATGTTACCAGTCAAGAAAAAGCCAAAATATAAATGCCTCATTTATAGCTGGTAGTAAAGTTTGCACAGAAAGCTACCACAGTGATTAGTTACATACCCCTGTCCTCTAATCTTGCAGTCATAAATAATGCAATTAGTGAAATTCTTTCATACTCCTTAGTATAATAATCACTGGTGAGTTGAACCTGCACCTCATAGTTCCCAATAAAAACTAACATATATCTTACCTTAAATTTTAATAAAAAAAAACCTTTGGATCTCTGTATGACTAACAGTTCCCACATGACTACTAGTTTCTCATTTGCAGCAATATCCTCAGTGTTCATCTCCCCATGAAAACAATAATTTCATTAAAATCTCCCAGAAACCCATCAGTAAACATTTCATTCAGATTTTTTTCAAAAATCCAAAGCAAACAATGAGTAAAAATGTCACACAGAAAAAACAATCAGTAAAAACTAAAATAAAATTCTAGCCAAGCTAGAATTTCTACTGTGTGGTCCATCACACCTCTTGCATTAGAGGCAAATGGGATGCCATATAGCTGAAACATCTGGTGTTCTTAAGGGTCATCTGCATATATCCCATATGCCTCTAATGGAAGAGGTTTGGGGGAATCACACAATGGAAATTCTACCTTGGTTAAAAATCCAAAGAAAGACAATTACTTTCAGAACATGAAAATATTAATGGAACTTCCCCAACAGATGCAATGGAACTATACAACTCCCTCTTAAAACCTAAAAATGGTTAGAATTTTTCATGCCATTAAAAGGAAAATTAAAAGGGAATTATATCCTTGGATATCCTAGGACTTAAATAAGCTGCTGAAACAGAGGTAAGTTATGGATAGGAAAGGAAAGTCTTCTAAATGTTATTAATGATATTGCACATCTATACAACCTTAGCTGTCACATCAAAACTAGGTATAGCAATAGAGATCATAATATTCTAAAGGAATTTTGAAAGTTTATCTCAGCTTTCAATGCCCAACCCTGAAAGTTTAGTACTACCTCTTCATGTCCCAGCAATGATCTGTCATAATATTCATTATACAGCAAACCTATAATTTTTGCTTTTCTCTCTTTCCTTCAAATTTCTGTTTCACTGACATTTGCTAAAAAAATTAGGGTTCATTCCAGGTGCTCAGGTCCCAAGTGCTCGAAAACCACTATCTCGACATGAGGGACTTGAGCACTTTGCAGCTTGTACAGGCTGCTGCTGATGCTAAAACCTGAATATGAGTTTGGCAAGCAGCCATGGGGAGGGATCACTGCTCATGCTCAAACCCAAATTTTAGTTTGTGCAAGCAGGTGTGTGGAGGGAGTGGGAGGGGTGTTTAGGTGTAGTGAGACAGTTTGGAATTTTAGGGATAGAGAATAAGGAGGGAGTTATAGGCTATTATGCAGGAAGGGGGGTTTAGATTTATGGAAGGCAGTTGGAGTTTTAGTTTTAGGAAGTAGAAAGGGAGTTTTAGGATTAGCGATTGGGAAGGGGATTTCAGGGATAAAGATGGGTTCTGGCACAGATTTGGGTACTAAGTAGTTACAGGTGATTGAGTTAGTGATAGTTTTAGCACTTGCTTATTCAAAGAAATGACAGTAATGAGAAAGTGTATTGTCAGCATGTAGCATGTGAATGCTAACAGTAGACTCAGGAAACTGTTACTTGACAAAATATCCAGTTCCGACCCTTTCACCTTCCACTTTACTGCAACTATATCTAAGGCTATCTTGTATACATTTTACCCTTCCCTTGATATTGCCCATCCTCAGTTTAAGCATGTTTTGAAAATTCCTATCCCTAAAACTATCATCCTATTCCTCCCCTCCAGGTATTAGACTTATCTCCATATGGGTCCCATCAAAAAGCATTTGAAGAACATCTTTTATTAGCAGATTTTTAAACAGAAATCCAACATCTCTTTAGGACCATCAAGCAAATATTTATAGAAATGCATTCAATCATAATCAAAACCTGCTCCTCTTTGGATAATGGCTAGCCAAACAGACGGTTATCTCTGGATTTGAAAGGGGGCCTTTCAGAATAAATACCATGACATAATAATCTGCAAATTGCAAAACCTAGGTGGCTTTGGTCCCAGTTGCTTAACCTTGGTTGGAACTTACATGCCATATAGCACTCACTATCCAAAATGCCAAACATTCTGCTGAACATGATATTCTTCTCTCTAGGAGCTCCACCCATAACACTTTACAAATTCTGATTCTTCAGATAAGGGCTTAGCAGCTATGACAATGGAGAAGTATTGAATGCAATCACTCTCCTAGTTAGAAAAAAGTACATTCCAATGTTATCCTTGTTGTTCAGCAACCCTGAAACCCAAGACTCCTTAAACAATACAAAAACACTTTTTTTGTTACTGAACAGAAACATTATTTGCAGTATGAAATGTGTTATGAATCCTAAAGTTTATTTATAGTTTAGAATTATTAGTGAATGCTTGTATTAAAAGCTTTAAAGTCTGTTTAGCCAAAACATTACTTCATCTTATTATGGTAATAGGAATAAAGGAGGTTTTTGGTTGCTAACAGTGTCTTAAAGCTAGCTCACAATGATTGCATCTGTCAGTAGGAGTCCTGCACCCTATGACTTAATGAGATAACCATGACTTGCCAATCAAATGATCTCTCCTGCCTTTCATAGGAGGTTTAATACCCCTTTATTACTGAACAACTTTTATCATTATTAGCTATAATAATGCAACATGCTGTGAGGCAGAACACCAAGTAAATACGACTCTTCTTCTTAGTCATTCATTTTTCTACCTATGCCAACATGCTATTATTGTTTATTATACAATGACTGGCCTTCAGCATTCTAAACCGTGAATGCTGACTGGTCAGCCCAACCAGTGTGCCCATTATAAATAGAGTATGTACCAATGGAAACAGTCCGGTCACCCAGAATATTTTCTATTAATATATGCTATTAAAATTTTACTTTACGTTCATTTGCTTTTTCTATGAAAACTTACAAAAAACAGAGACTTAAAACTAACAAGAGAGATTGCACAGTGACAAATACAAGGATAATCAGGAACATTATACAAAACTAGAAAAACGTACCTAATTATCCTTATATTTTGTCTGTCCCATCTCTCCCATTCATTTGAAGTCTCTGGATTTCATTCTTTTTAATTAAAAACAAAACAAAAAAAGCAACAGAGGTCTTCCTTTTTCTGTTGCTTCCTTTACACAACACTGATGTACTGTGTAAGCATGGGAACATACGTCCCATACACATGTACAATACATCAGGAAAGCTCCAGGATACTGGGGAAAATGCAGAAGAGCACCATGGCACCATTATACAAGGATATTATTTAAGAACATTAAGTAAGACCCTCATGACCAAACCACACCAGCCCTGGATAAGTCCAGCATTACCCACACCCCAGCCATGAGTTATTGTCATAATATAGCTATCACTCCATTACCCTGAAAACAGCAAAACATTCAAATAAGAAGATGGCAAACATAGTTTTGAAACCTCATGAGGTTTTCCTGCAATGTAAGACTTCCCACCATCCTGATAAATCTTCTACTGGACTCCCTCTGGCCAACTTTTTGATTATTTGCAAAAAATACAGATATAAGGCTTTTTCAGGGAATAAGCCCTCAGCATCCCCCAGTGCAATGCTGAATACTTAACTTATATATACTCCCCACTCTCACAACTGTGGGATAGAAAAATACCCAGAAAGGCTTAAAACAGTTAAGTGCAATAGCATTATTACTGACCCATTAAAAATACTGTTGAAAACTTTTAAAACTGATAATTTGTTAATAGACAACTTAGTGTTTCATGGATTAGACTTTGTTGACATGCAGGGAAACTGGCTCAGGAGACAAGAGGGTTGCTGATTGTTCTAGTTGCTAATTGCTGATGGAAATGATTTAACATTAGTACAGCTTGCTGGCAAGGCTCAATAAAAAGATGATCTATCAAGTGGACAGAAGAAAAAATGTATAATAAAAAACGTAGCACAAGAGAAGAAAAAATGTGTTTAAGTAGAATTTGACATGGTTGCTAATCTGCTACATTCTAAACAGTAAGTATTCTGAAGAAAGCAGGTACATTGAAGAACAGTTACAGCCAAAGATGAAAATAGCCACTGCTGTTTACTGCAGAGTTAATTTGATGACTGAATCAAGGTATGAAGTTACATAATATCACTGTTAGTTCAGAGTCTAGAGTAAGAAGCTATAATAATATAATAAGCTATAAATACTCATCTGAGACATGTTTATGATAGCTGTCACTCCACTCCATCCTAAACACTAAACACTCACAGATAAATCAAGCAGACATGATACACGTAGTTGTTGGTATGCTTCCAAGACTGTTTTGATATCTTCATCTTGGTGTAAAATGATTTCACTTTGTTGCAGTATGTTGGCAATATGCAGTAAAACACTGACAGACACATAATTCTACTGGCAATGCTCATCATGGCAGGGGAACTCAGAAGAAATGTTACTTGATGAAAGGAACTGTGAGGTCTGGAAACAGTGTCCAAAACACTCATCCAGATTCCTTAAGTCTCACTGCAGATATCTTGTCTCTCCTGATGACATGTGTCTCTAGTTAGGGCATATGTATCTTGTTTCCTTAATGGCCTATTGCTTTTGGTTCACTGGACAGTGCAATTAATTGTGGCTTCCTTTTAGTATGTTTCTCATCCTCATAAGTCCAGCTCTTTGACTACTTCTGACTACAGTTCGTTGTACTGCAGGCGTCAGCAGTATCACCTGTACATGCACAGTTTTTTTTCTGCTGAGGTTCAGCACTATCTTTTTGTAGTTTATTCCTCCATATAAAACATTAGAGATGTCACTGAATGTATAAATGAGAAACTGACATTTTCTGGCATTTGGATACCTTTGTTTAACACCAACAGAGGTACTCTCTGGCCATTATTTATGTATCTATTTATTTATTTTATTTAAAATGTGTTTACCAGGGTGAAGCATGCTGCTAATGTGACCAATTTTAGTCTCAGCCTGGAAATACAAAGAAAATCAGAATTAGATTTTAGTGAGAGAAAGCAAGAGAATAATTAAAGTACATATCTTTAAAATACTGTTATCACTTGATAAAAGTGTGAAAATGAGTATCTACAATCATAATATACATTATTTACAAAAATCAAGACAGATGTCTTTGTCTATTGAGGTGTCGGTATAATAATTACAGTTGTGTGTTGTCTAAGGGGAAATGATAACTAAGCAAGAAAGAAAATGTGTGTAACATGCAAAACCAAGAACCAAATACAAAGTAACACCCTGGAGTTAAAAAGAATCTGGTCGCAGGCTATCATAAGTACACACCAAAACGTTTATTCCAAAATAAGATTTAGCATTTCATTAAGTCTTCATAATGGCTTTAATATGAACATATATTTACAAAAGGGTAATTGTGAGAACATAGGTGTGGTGTGGTGTATGACTCAAAGTGTTCAGCTTGTGCTGGTTTCTATGTGGGTCACTTAGGAAAAGAATTTCTGAGCACTATTACAATATTAGGACTAGGGATCCCAATAATGCTCTTTTAAACTTATGTTAATATATACTGCTATTAAGGATTTTAAATTTGAGAACATCCAAACAAAGGATCACATAATGCGATGGACCAGAACCAAATACAAAACACGTCAATGTAGTTTGCAGATATTTATTAAAATCCACTAAAATCTGTAAAAATCTGACAAAGCGGCTAAGTAGTACTGGTTAACCAATTTCGTCCTCAGTACAGGACTTCATCAGAACCATTGAAAACATAAAAGTTCTAGTATAAATACCAAAGTCCTAAATTGTACACAAAATAATGAACATTAAAGTGCTGGTATAAATACCAAAAGGATGTCATGTGCAAAAGTCAAAGTTGATGATATATCTTCAGAGGTCAGTTGTTTAAGTCAGCCGTACATGTTCCAGCTTTGACTCTTACTCAAGTGAAGTGGATACAGTCATGGACATGTACTTACAAAGGGGTTACCTGAATAAACTTCTACTTGAAGTTAAGAATGAGATCTCTAGTGGCTGATGAACTAAATATCTCTCACTACTAGGACAAGAGGCAACTTTCAATAATTACCCCAATCACATAACCAATACAAGTACTGATGTTAAAAGTTTTTTACAAATTCATTAGTACTCTCCCACAATTCACACTCCAAGAAAATTAGAGATATTTGTACAAGAAACTGAAATATTTTCAAAGTCAATGACAGTATAAACAACATTCTGGGTGACACTCCATCTTTTGTTTACAAAGTGAGGAGGAATATAAAATGCATGTTACATCTACAAATGGATGATAAACTTACTTTCACCGCAAAAGGCACCAGAAAATTTGGGGCTTGTGGCCAATGTTCCAACATTTTAGAAAGAGACATTATTATTTTGGATCAATTTCTTCACACTAAGATCTAAGGGGCTTATTTATATTGCTTTGTGTTCCATTTGCCCTGCATTTGATGTGGGAAAGTCAGCAATTTGTATTGTATTTATGATTACAATTATAGAATTTCCAAGTGTAATCTTAACAATGCACGGTTTAAAGACACATAGCATGCAATGATTTTTCCAAGTTTTTATTAGGGATATTGGAAATAATTCCCTTGAACAGGAGAGGTGGTTCTGGGAAACCAAAACTGAGTACAGAGAACTATTCTGGCAATTAAAAATGCATCCTGCTACCCTCGTCTTAATGAAAACATTTCTACCAGTTCTCAAACTAAGAATAGCAAAATTATAGCTACAAAATCTTTTTTTTTTTTTTTTTTTTTTTTTGTGAATAATCTAAGAGCTGCAGATTTTTAGCAAGTATTTCATATTAATACATTTTTAACCATGTGTTTTGAAACCAGAAAAACTAATTTTATTTTGTCAACTTTTACCTTTGCACAGGAATGCCTTTTGGTATTTATACCAGCACTTTAATGTTTATTATTTTGTGTACAATTTAGGACTATGTAGATTTTTAGCAATTGTTTTATACTAATGTATGTTTTAACCATGTATTTTGAAAGCAGAAACACCAATGTTATTTTGTCAACTCTGACATTTATACGACTTACTTTTGATGTTTATACTAGCACTTTTATGTATTCAACAGTTCTGATGAAGTCTTATACTGAGGATGAAAGCACTTAACCATTATTACTAAGTTGCTTTGTGATATTTTTACAATTTTTGGTGGATTTTATTAAATATCTTCATACTACATCAAAGTGTTTTATTTTTGGTTCTGGTCCTTCACACTATGTAAGCCTTTGCTTGGATGTGCTGTGGTTTCAGTTCTAAAGATTTTACATTTGCCATATTAAAAAAATATATTAAAATTAATCCCCCTGAAGGAGGTGTGAATGGGAAATGAAATTAGACTACAAGCAAATGCTTTGGCAGTTTAGGTTGAATGCTACTTGTCCCCCCAGTTTGAACAACAACGTATCAATAAAACAACCTGTGCTAAAACTATGTTCTGCTAAACTCTCTATGAGAATATTTATTAGTATTTGTTATTATTTATTACTTGTATTCCCTTTTCTCGTGAACATTTATTAATGTTATTTTGAGAAGCACATATTGTGTTTATATATATATATATATGTTATTTTCATGTGATTTGTACTGTTAGATGTTATAAAATTCAATATTATGGGTTTTAGATGTCCTGGTCTCAATGTTATGAAATTAGATGTTTTATATATATATATATATATATATATATATATATATATACACACACACACACACACACACACATATATATATATATATATATATATATATATATATATATATATATATATATATATATATATATATATATATATATGTATGTATATAAAGAGGGAGAGAGACAAAGTAGAGAATGTCACTGTTTATCATGGTTTTTATACACTTTTTATAGGTTTTCTTCCATGTATAAGAATGCCTGACTGTTCACTCACTGTGCTTATAATTTTTAATTCATGCCATTAATTTTATTCATTTATTTACATATTAAATTTGAGGGAAGCAGTTGATTACTTGAATATTTCAGCTGAATGGCTAAGAGTATGAATTTTATAAAAGTGGCACTAGTTTTAATTTTAAATAGCACTGGTTCTTTAATAACATGGATTTGTGTCAGCTGCTGATGCCATAAAAGGAAGTGATATGAATTATTTAGTATCCAAACTGGATGGCAGATACTTAAGAAAATGTATCCAACTCAGTAAACCAGTAAGTTTATGTTAACAAGAAGTGATTTTTTTATGGTATTAGCATTTTTAAACATTGTTTTAGGATAATTTTTTAAAAAGGTTCCCCTTATTTATGTATTTATGGCTATACATTTCTTAAATGGAGTTATAGTAATTGCTTTGTAATAAATGATTGGTTATATGATGTATTTCATTTGGAATACCTCATTAAATGAAGGATGATGACCTATTTATGTCTTTAATTGAATAAGTTCCTTAAAAATATTTGAGAGCTTGTGGATGTTATCTGGTTCTGAAGACATCTCTAATGTTATTTAATGAGATGAAAGTGCTTAACAGTGATTTTATTATTATTATTTTTTTTGTTCTAAAATAAAAGTAAGTTCTAACTTTCTGGCTTACTGAGTTGGTTATATTTTCTTAAGTACCTGCCATCCAGTTTTGTACTTCAATGAATAAATGCTACTACGTTTAGATTCATAGTCTTTAGGGTAGTATTATTCATCATTTTGTGGTTTGATGAAGTCCCAGGTGAGGGATGAAAGCACTAAATCTTATTTTGGAAGAAACATTTTTGCTTGTTCCTCCGATGGCATGTGAACTGTTTCTTTTTACCTCGACATCATTACTTCTTATTTGGTAAATTAAAGTGATAGGCTAGTTCAATGGTGTGAAGGATGTTAAACAGAGTTTGTGAGTAGTTGGGGGAGAAGTTTTATTAATCAAAATATTATATGAGTAAAAAGTGAAAATGTTTGCAATAGAACCTGCCATATGAGGGGTAGTATGATGATTATTAGTATAGTATGACTGTATGAATGAAAATGACATTGGCCTGACATGAGGAGTTGGGCCTTTAGTTCAGTCCTAAATTTTGGGTAAAAAGAGGTGTCATTTATTTCTGGCAGAATGCTTATCCAGAGTTTTGGACTTTTAGAGAAGCAGTTATCTGAGCAATAGAGTATAGTTTTGGTAGGCTGCATTGAAGGGGCAGAGTGGTTGTGGTATTTAAGGGTTTAACAGGAAAGTTGTCAGATTAGAAAATCTGCTAGGGGAAAGAATGTTTTGGTGAATAAGAATCTGAATAGTTGGGATCCAAAAAGAGCAAACTTTTGTTTAACAGGCAGGCATTTTGCCTTTTCCAATGTTTTATTGTTGTATTCATTTTCAGTGGGCTGGATAATAAATATAAAAAATGCATGTGCTTATTGTTTGAATGTATATGGAGTTTGTTTTTGATTACATCCAACAAATTATCAGAAATGTAATAAGAAAAAAAGAAAACTGATGTTTTCTTTCTTTAGTTTTGGTATACATGTAAAGATAGCACAGTTCTTCTTTAGAATAAAAAAGTTTTCTTTTCTGAAAACTCCACTTCTAAAAGGCGAAAATCAGAGACACCAGCCAAAAAGTATAAACTTTATTTAATGCTACCAATTAACACACGTTTTCATCTAACCATGTAGACTTCTTCAGAAATCAAAAACATTGCATCAGAGTCATCCTGTTTTATAAGTGTGTCATTGTAATGCACCAATCCAAGTCCTCCCCCAATCAATTATTTAAATTAGTAAAATAAATTAATAAGATGTTAGTTCCATAAAAATAAATTTGGTAAAATCCAGTTGAAAGACATAGTTTGTAGCACTTTAAAATTCATATACAGAGTTAACATATAAAATAATATAAACGTAAAACAATTCAATATATTCTGTTTATGTAAATGTTTTAAATAGTTCAACCACATATTAAAAATATTCTGATCAAGACAGACTTCATCTACTGGCCACCAAATGTCACAACTTACATAAAATCCTATCCCAAATGACCATTGTCTAAATAAGGAATGGTAAAAAAAAAAAAAAAAATATATATATATATATATATATATATATATATATATATATATGTATATATATATATATATATATATATATGGGTCCTATTCAAATTACCGAAACGCCAGTTCTCCGACACATGGAAGAGGAACGCGAAAGGACCGACAACGCAGTTGACCGACATGCTGAAATCCCGACAGCTGGAAGACTGACAAGGGGAACGTGTAAACGCGACTTGGTAAGTATGCGATAGTGAGGGATTTAGGATTAGGGAGTGGACAGGTAAGTGTGCAATAGTGAGGGATTTAGGGTTAGGGTGTGTGAAAGGTGAGTGTGCGGTAGTGTCGGAGTTAGGGTTTGGGTAATGTAAGTGTGTGTTAGTGACGGGTTTATGTTTTAGGGTGGGTTAAGTAAGTTAGGAATAGGGTGCAGGTAGGGTAAGTGTCTGGTACTGTCGGACCTTAGGGTTAGGGGTGGGTTAAGTGAGTTAGGGTTAGGGTGCCGGTAGGGTAAGTGTGCGGTACCTGTAAACCTGTGTGTGCTTAAATTGAGCATTTGTCTCATTCTTGGTCCTAATCTCATACATGTGCTCATAGATACGTCTTTTAATCTTTTGCTCTGTCTTCCCAATGTAAAATGCACAACAGAAAGAGCAATTAGCCAAATAGACAACTCTTTCACTGTTACAGTAAAAATAAAATAAACTAGAAATCTTCCTCTCTCTACTAACAATATAAACACTGTCACAGTATGCTATATATTAACATTGGGAACAAGTCCCATACCAAAACGTCCCATTACGTTTACTACAGAAGTTCAAGGGTCTACCATGATGATCAAGAATGTTTTTTAAATTCCTCCCCTTCTTATAAGTGAATTTCAAGGGGGGCAAGTTTGCCACGGGTAGGTCGGTAAATTCTAGAAAATTGTTCCATTCTTCTCTAATTATATTATTACAATGAAGGAAATCCAAATTGTATTCTGTAATAAAGCCCATTTTATTCTCACTTTTGTCTGTTTGCTTAATTCCCTTTTCATGTTCATTAATAGTTCCTACCCCTAAAACTGGAATAAATTTCCCTTCTCTGTTAGATACGTCAGTTCTAATCTCATGTAGAAACTCAACAGGATATCCCCTCTCCCTGAAGAGGCTATCTAGGTAGTCACATTCAGTCTCAAAGTCACCGTCCTCAGAGGTCATCCTACTGGCCCGGATGTATTGTCCCCTTACCAAACTCCTTTTTTGGAATTTGGGGTGAAGGCTGTTAAAATGCAACAAAGAATTCGAAAAGGTGTCTTTTCAAAAAATTTTTGATTTTAAACTACCCATTTCATTCTTTTCAATAAGTACATCCAGGAAATGTAATGTATTTTTATAAACAGTACTAGTAAAATGTAAGAAATTGGTGGTTGTTTCAATGTACTGCAAGAATGTCTGCAGTTTTTCGTCAGACCCTACCCAAAACAAACAAATGTCATCCAGGAATCTGACGTATTGTACCCAGCAATTCCTAAATTCTGATTTGAGAACAAAAGTATTTTCCCACCAGGCTAAAGCCATGTTGGCATATGTGGGGGCACAATTGGCCCCCATTGCCACAACCTTAGTCTGGTGGAAAAATTCTCCCCCAAAGAAAATGAAATTGTTGTACAAGACTAATTCCATCAAATACAAAACTAAGTGCAGGTCACTCGAAGAGATATTTTGTTTTTCAACCAATGTTGCCTCCAACCATTCGTGGCCCGTGGTATGGGGAATAACAGAGGGGGGAGATCCTTATTGTCTATTGTTACAAAAGTCACCTGCTGATAGTTGACTTTAAGGTCAATTCCCTTCAAAAATTCCGATGAGTCCTTAAGTATTTGGGTGGTAATACCCCATAGAGCTTTCAATTTGATATCAAAAAATTTTGCAAGGGGGGCTTTCTTAGATCCCTTGGCTGATGCTATTGGCCTAAGGGGCGGGTCAAACATATCTTTGTGGACCTTAGGTATGTCGAATATCGATGGCAACTTAGGTCTGTTGTTAGTCAAATAGTTTAAAATATTAAGGTCAATCAACCCTTCAAGAAACAAGTAATTTAGTACCAAATTGATTTTTTGTAGGCAAAGTTAATTTCACTTTTAGATACTCTGGTGTATGTATCGGTATCCCCCAGTAAATTAAGCATTTTTCCCTCATAGATTAAGGTATTATGACAGCCCCATCCCCCTTGTCAGGCTTCATGACCCGCACATTACGGTCCATTTTTAGGTTATTCAGAACATCCCATTCATTTCTATCCACATTGTATTTTTTTGTATGGGTGGTTTGTGACCTGCCATTGCCTGATACGTTTATCTACTAGGGTCTCAAAATTTTTTAACTGTGGGTGAATAGGGGGGTTAGAAGTACTCTTCTGCCTCAAGTTTACCTCTTCCCCTTGTTGCGTATGTTCCTGAAAGACCAATGCAAAATTAATCTTTCTTAGAAATAGTTTTAAGTCCAGGAGAAATTTACTAATGTCTTCTCTAGAGTTGGGAATAAACTTAAAGCCTTTTGCCAATAATCTAAAATGATCAACACTGAGTACTGTTTCACTGTAATTGAAAATATTAAAATTGTTGTAACTATATTTAACCTCTTCTTTTTGGATTTGTTCAGTCCGGGGGGCTAATGTCCCCCTCTCCTCCCCTGGTGTACTCCCTGCCTTGCCCCCTGACCTGGGTATGGAGGATAGTACAACACCCTCTGGTTCAGGTTTCTCTCTGATTGGCGAAGTGGGGGTATCTCTAAAGGTTAGACCCTAATGTTTTCCAAGTAATCATATCCTTCATCTTCCCCAGTACCATATTTACCACTTACCCCAGACCTATTGTATTGATCAGTCGACAACTTTTGTTTACCACCTTTAGGGTCAGGGTAACATGTAATGTTCTTGTATTTGTTTAAGTCTCTTTCTAATTTTTTAATTTTTCTCCTTATATTGATAGAACATTTTTCATCAATTTTTTCCAATACCGTAAGGTATTTACTTTTTTTAGCCTCTACAGTGAACAGGAGGTCAGATGTAATGTGTTTGATGAGAGTCTCGCTGTGTTCATACAAAGCTGACATAGTAATATAATTCTGTTTTATAGTAATTCTATGTCCAACCCACATTTATTGAATATTTCCAATAGTTTCTTATGTAATTCAGAGCCTTTAACTATATTGTTTGGGTATTTAAATACCCTAAGTCCTTTGGGTACAATTTCGTTCCTTATACATTCATTAAGATACTTGTTGCCAATTTTTAAAGCTTTATACTTAAGTAACATGTCAGACACTCTGTTTAAAGAATTGTTATATGTGTCACACTGAACGGCACTTTCCTGTACAGCATCATTGATGGCAAAGTTAATAAACTGCTTGTGTTCAAGCCATACACGAAAGTCTATGTTCCGTTCAGAAATGTAATAAGAAAGAAAGAAAACTGATATTTTCTTTTTTTAGTTTTGGTACACATGTAAAGATACCACAGCTCTTCTTTAGAATAAAAAAGTTTTCTGTTCTGAAAACTATTATCCTATATCACAAAAGGATGCACATTTTTTAACAAGAAGTATCTTCATTAAATTATCACTTATGACATAGGCAATCATACATTTATATAAATGAAAACAAACCATACTGACATAGTTTTAGCTGCAAGTACTTTACATCACAAACCTTACTGACATAATTTTAGTTGCAATCATCATACATCACTTATGATCTACCCAATAATTGTCAGTCAGACATTACATAGCTCATTCAAATCCTGCCTATTTTAAACCTCATTCCTCTCCTGTATGTATGATTTTCACAGTTCCCATTTTTCTTATGTAATTTGCTCCTACCCTTTTCTAAAGATCCCAATTCTAGTTGTTTTATCTCTGTTGCTATAGTCAGTACTTGTAGTACAGTTGGTTTACAGTTTGATTTCCATTTTCTAGTAATTGTTTTTTGTTAACCACCATAATTAGACTCAACAAGGTTTGTCTAGGCAATTCTGATTCAATGTTATTGCGCAGAAAAATAATTTCCTTAGTTACACCGATTTGCTTACCCAGTATCTCTGACAGAGTATTCTGCAGGGAATCTTTAAAGTCTGCCATTACTCTCAAGAAATTATGCTCTGTATTACCTCTTTCTTCCCCATCACACCTCCAACATTTGCTATGTACCTGAAGAAAAAATCTCCGGAGTCTGCTTGGGGTACAAAAATATCTATGTAAATATTTCCAAGTAAAAATCCTTTGTTTCATATTTGGGAGACAGACATACATCCCCTCATTGTCTGTTTGTAAATTGCTTATCCAGTTTCTATTCCCAATCCATTCTAGCCTCCTTTGACTGATTCTTATAGTTATCATGCAATATTTTGTATTCTCTACTAATTATTCATTTTTAACAGCAGCTTCTGTTCTAGATTCTACTAAAACTCTACCAGTGCTAGTCTTTCATTTAGGACCCCCCTGCGTTTATTTCTGTTTGGCTATACTCTATCAATCCTGGATAAGGAAGGCAATTTGTAACTTGCAGTCCAAATAAATACTTGGCGTCTTCCAATTCTAGTACCATTCTCTCTCTAGTTATTTGCTTCTGATACCTTGGTTCCTTTGCCAGATTTCTCTAATAAATTCCAGCCGCATCTTACCTATTGTCTGTATCCCCAATTGCAGTCATCCCTATTGGCAGAATCTCCTTTCTCCATTCCTGTGTTGGCTTAGTTCTTAGAATTCTTTCTGCTACTTCATGAATATAATATTCTGTATGATTATTGTTATTCTCCTTAGAATACTTTCTGTTACTTTATGAATATAATATTCTGTATGATTATTGTTATTCTCCTTAGAATACTTTCTGTTACTTTATGAATATAATATTCTGTATGATTATTGTTATTCTCCTTAGAATACTTTCTGTTACTTTATGAATATAATATTCTGTATGATTATTGTTATTCTCCTTAGAATACTTTCTGTTACTTTATGAATATAATATTCTGTATGATTATTGTTATTCTCCTTAGAATACTTTCTGTTACTTTATGAATATAATATTCTATATGATTATTGTTATTCTCCTTAGAATACTTTCTGTTACTTTATGAATATAATATTCTATATGATTATTGTTATTCTCCTTAGAATTCTTTCTGCTACTTTATGGATATAATATTCTGTATGATTATTGTTATTCTCCTTAGAATACTTTCTGTTACTTTATGAATATAATATTCTGTATGATTATTGTTATTCTTCTTAGAATACTTTCTGTTACTTTATGAATATAATATTCTGTATGATTATTGTTATTCTCCTTAGAATACTTTCTGTTACTTTATGAATATAATATTCTATATGATTATTGTTATTCTCCTTTGAATTCTTTCTGCTACTTCATGAATATAATATTCTATATGATTATTGTTATTCTCCTTAGAATACTTTGTTACTTTATGAATATAATATTCTATATGATTATTGTTATTCTCCTTAGAATACTTTCTGCTACTTCATGAATATAATATTCTATATGATTATTGTTATTCTCTTTAAAGATCTGCATCCAAAATCCCAAGCTCTCCTTGTTTCTTGAGCTTCCCCCTGTTCCATCATCATCCCTTTCCACTTTGAATTATAGGTTTTTGCTTGTGCTATGTATAGGAACCTTAACTGTATAGCTCTGAAATACCCCTTCAAATCAGGCAATCCCAATCTGCCTTATTCTATTAGATTAATCAGTTTATCCCACTTGACTCTTGT
>NC_056749.1:353310368-353365368 GCF_019279795.1 Protopterus annectens
AAGTGATTGAGAGTCAAAAGTTTTCTGTTATGTTTCTATACAATTGTGAGAGGAGAAAACCAGACATTGGGAGGCCTGCGGGAGCCCATGGGTAAGAGAAATCCTTCTGAGGATGGCCTAATCTACAATAAAGTGATTTATGATGCTATACAAAATGATCAACATTTTGGTAGAATGTCCAGGGTATAATAGCAATTAAATATGACCAGTGTTTGAATAGCAACCAACTCACATATTCAGCTCAGGGATTGCATTTAAATGAAACTAATACAGGAAAACAGGTGCATGTTGCAGGAATAACACTATAATAAACATAATAAATTCATTAACTTTAATAGAGTTACTTCAGAAAAGGAAGAAAAATTTGACAAAAGGAAAACTGAAGGGGGGTATAAGTGAGGTCATTGAAGGGCTGACCCAGAGCAAAGCACCAGTATTGGATGGGAAAACATCTGAGCATTTTATGGAGTAGAAATGACAGCTTGGTTCACATTTATTATCCTTCTTTTCCAGTTGTGAAAATAGGGATGTCTTTAAAGGATTGTAATATTCCTAAAGCACTAATGTTTTCTAATCTGAACAAAGTTATGACTCTCCCATACAATTATAGACCAATATCTTTATATCAGCTGGTCTAAACATATATGCTAAAGTGTTAGCAGAGAATAAGGAATATATTACCTGGTTAGTATCTCAACAGCAGCAGAGATTTATTAAATATAGAGCATGGAGTCCAGATCTTGTAACAATGTGGCTGAAAGTGCAAAACAATGTATTCCCAAAAATCTAAATATGGGGACAGAAATCTAAATATGGGGACAGTGCTGAGTGAATTAAAAAAACAAAAAACTTTAACTCAGTTAAATATACATTCACATGGGGTTAGTTAGAAATTATGAATTTACATTTGATGAAATTTTAATATTATAAAGACTTAGTTCATGATTAATTTTAGTATTATTTTAGTACATTAAATCCATAATATAAGTAAGGTACTTTTTAATTGTATTTTAATAAACAAATGCACGTATTTTTAATAGTGACACCTATACCATTACTGCTTTAACAGTACTAGTAGAAGTTTCACTTTAAGAAATTACGTCATGATCCACTTTCATGGTGCGAAAATGAGTTATTTAAACAACTTCTTACTATTACACAGATGTTTGTCAGTTAGTCTGAAGAAGTCCGATTATTGTTTCAGGACGAAAAGCGTAATTTAAATTTTTAACGCTTCATTTTATTTCAATAAAAGCGAATTGAAAAGCGTTCAGCCTAAGCGGATTCACTTTTGGTACAAATGGATGTTTGCAACAAATGATAACAGTGACCTGGGGTATGAAGCAAGGATGCCTTCTCTCTCTTCTTTTGTTATAGCCAGTTAAATATTTATACAACACTTAAATATGAACAT
This sequence comes from Protopterus annectens, assembly GCF_019279795.1. Classification (NCBI taxonomy): domain Eukaryota; kingdom Metazoa; phylum Chordata; order Ceratodontiformes; family Protopteridae; genus Protopterus; species Protopterus annectens. The sequence goes on from NC_056749.1 coordinate 353,311,783, forward strand.
ATTGCATTTGGAAATAACAACAGATTATGGGGATCCTTCAGTCTCAGTTTGGTTTGCTGATGATGGTTATCCCATCTTCATGATTATATGGGACAGTAAGAAATTGTCTAAGGTGAAGTTTTAGTTGTGTTTTAAATGAGTTTGCACTCTGAATGGATGTCATTGGCAGTGGGATATGGTTCCATAGTTTACCTACACTATTTGAGTACAGAGAACCGCCTGCAGTATTAGATTATGTGGTTATATTGATTAGTGATTTTCTCTACAGATTATAATTGTACAGAATCACTACATAATCTCGAAAGTTTGAAATACTGAATTTCAAACTTTCGAGACTATATAGCCGAAACCCCTAATTACCGAAAGACCAGAAGCACGAATTTCAAAATTCCGATCACTGGGAGTTTGACATTCACTCTTCTGGTGTTGCGGTATGAAGGAAGGTCAGGTAAGTATCTATGTTTAAATGTGTTGGTTAGGGTTTAATGTGTAAGTGTGTGTTGTGACTGTGATGTGTGTGTGTGAAGGTAATGTACGTGTGTGGTGGTGTTTCGTGTGTTTGTGTATATAGTGCAACCTTGGAGTTAGAATTTTTAAGTAGGGGGTGTGTGAGGGGTGCAGCCCTCCACATGGGAGGTGCATAGGTGCTTGCCCTCCTGTTTGTCTGTAGTTTAGGTTTGTGTGTTTGTGTTCTGGGGGATAGTGTGTGTATGTGTGTGGTGTATGTTGAGTGTAGTTTTTGGTAGTTTAGAAGTTCACGGTTTTGATGTTTCGGTATTTTAGTGTTTCGGGTATTTGGTGTTGAGATTTTGGGTGTCAGTAGTTTGGGTTTCTGGGATTTATTAGTGGTTCCAATTGCACTGGGAAGTAGTGTCATATTAAGTTGTTAAGGGCAAGTTTCTGGCTTATAGAGAAGTCTGTATATTATAGTTAGCTGAAAAAGAGTTAGGTTATGCGGTAGTTCTGATCAGTTTAATTTTCTGCGGGCTAGACAGTGGTGTTCTATTACAGTTTCCTGCAATCTTTTTATAGCATAGCTCAAATTTGGTTAGTTGTGAGACCTGAAGGTTAAGGAAGATTGGATCAGCATAGAAGAGATTGCAGTAAGAAAGAAGAGGTTATATGTCTCCTGGCTATGTCAACGAGGTAGGTTTTACTCTTTATAACTTACCTAGTTTTTAAAAAGTCTTTTTAAAGACTTGTCATACTTGGTGATGGAATTTATCTGGCCATGTTTGATGCCACCCAGTAATTTTATTTGTTTTACTTATTCTGTCACGGTGTTGTTGTCAGAGAGGATGGTTAATATTGCTGTTGTGGTTGACGTGCTCAAGAGTAAAGGGTTTAGAAGTAGCTGTGAATTATTTAGTCATGTTTAATCAAAAAGAAAGAATATTGTATTGGAGTTTAGGGAGAGATTTAGCAGAACAGATTAGTGCTGAGTCAGAGTGTTGAACTAGGTTGCATTTTTTTAGTGGTGCAGAGATCATTGATGAATATGTTGAAAATAAGCTGATTATTAGATAGTTGAGAAGTTGCATATAATGCATGTTTTGTAATATTTTTGATAGGGCATAATGGCAATTGGCTGATAGCTTGAAAGATGTGTCTTGATTACGGCTTGTGCAGCAGAATAATAAAATACTTTTTCCATAGTGAAGAAACTTTATTTTTATATATGGATTGTTTTATCAGATACTTTCCAGTTGTCAGGGACAGCTGTAGTGGGCTTCACTGTTTTTGACACATTTTCTGATGGTATTTGTGGGAACTGGTTGGCAGGAGAGATGCTGAAGAAGGTTATTCGATTGAATTAGGACTTCAAGATTTTGATTAGTCTCAAAGTTGGTTAATGACTCGACTGTGTGTATAAAGAGGGTATTGAATTGTTTAGCTGTGGTATCATTCTGTTTCTATGTATTTGGTGTGGGGTATGCAGCTTGTCCTGGATTTAACAGTTTATTGATTAAGCCCCAGAACCGTTTTGATTGTAGTATGCCTGTTTTGATTGGCTGAGTAACAACTAATTTTTGTCTTTGGTGATAAGTTATTATATTAGGTTTCTTTGTTGCTTATATGCTAGTAAAGGAAGGTCTGTTTTATTTATTCTCCAGAATTTCCATGCTTTGCTTCTTTGTCCCATGAGTTGTTTAGCTGCTAAGGATAGCCATGAAGCAGGATTGGGTTGGGCTCTTTTTACTCTGAGGGAGGTAATGTGTTGACATGCGGATAGTGCAGTGGGGCAGCTGTAGCATTGCCACCTCACAGCAAGAGTTATTCTAGTTCAGTTTTCTGCTGGAGTGGCTTCTATGTGGAGTCTGCATGTCCTCCATGCATCCATGTGGGGTTTCTCCAGGTGCTCCTGTTTCCTCCCACATCAAAAAGACATGCATTTGGAGAGTTTCTTCCTGGTCCTCCACTGAACATGGCTTTGTTCCAAGTCGCACTTTCCCGGTAAACAAATGTTAAATAAATAAATAAACAAAATAACACCTTGACAGATTTTACTGAACTCAAAGACAGAAATGGAGGGTCTTTAGTGAAAGTAAGGAGATGTAGTATATTAAAGAAAAGTAACCAGGCTATAGTGATATGTTTTGGGGCTCTTGCTTTGGCACCTTATGCTGTAAATTGATATGAGAGAGTTCCTTAGGATGACATTTTAGTTGGTGAGAATGTTAGAATCCAAGTGAGAGTTGATTGTCTGGCTATCACTTTGTTATTTCTAGTTGGTGTGGTTATAAGTTAGGTGATTTTGTACACATGAATAATAGTTCTTTAATTTTTAGATTGTATGGTTTGCCAGTCCATATTATCCTTATCCAATATTATGGTTTCATGAGTTATTTTTGATGAGGCTCAGTAGGAAATATCTTCCAGTGTTTTAGCATTTTTACCTAAGGGTATTAATATATCCATGACTGCTATTGTCTTCTAGTGTTTAGTTTTAGCATGATTAGTAGGATTTCCAAGTTAGATAAAGTTGGCAAGATGTGAGTGTGTGTGTGTGTGTGTGTGTGTGTGTGTGTGTGTGTGTGTGTGTGTGTGTGTGGGGGGGCATTTAGTGTGTTTGCAGAAAATAGCCACGCCCCACACTTTTTTTGAGTCTCTCTAATCCAGTAATGTTATAGCCTGGCAGGCAGTTTCTTAATTTTTGATTCCTGGCAGAGACAGATTTCTCAGTCAGCTAAGATGGCTGTAGTGTGTAGTACTATCCATGCATGCATTGCAGGGAGTTTGTTATAAATACTTTGTAAGTTGGTATGGTATATGAAGGCCAGGGTGGGACTGTAGGTGAGGTGGTAATGATAAAAGAGCTGATAGAGGTATGCTGTCTGGTGCCTGAATATGCTGAGTTAAGCTTCAGTTTGATTGGATGTCACTGCTAAGTTTTATGGTTATGGAATTATGATGGTACGGGTAGAGGCATTTTTTTACTTGAGTTCATGTTTACTACCCAATTTTTGAGTAGATGACTGTTGCTTTGGACAATTGTACTTGAATGATAGGATGTATGAGTGCTAATATAGATAGGGTATGATTGGTAGATGTGATTCGGAAATATGCATGCACTCTCAAGTTCTTGACCATTTACAAACTAATAATCTTCTTTCCAGCTCCCAACATGGCTTCAGACCATTCCATAGTACTACCATCGCCTTACTCTCCTTTACTAATACTATCCTTCACCACGAAAACAATGGCCTATTCTCCTCTGCCACATTTCTGGACTTGTCCAAGGCTTTTGATATGGTCTCACATAATCAACTAATATCTCTATTCTCTCAAGCCTTTTTTTTTCACAGTCTGCTACTAACTGGCTTCACAGCTAATTAGATGGTCGCCTACAATCAGTTGAGTGGCACAGTGTCCTATCACCTCAACTTCCTGTCAGTTTTGGTGTTCCCCAAGGCTCTATCCTTGGACCACTACTTTTTTCACTCTATACCAATAATCTATTCACAGCCACCAAGCAGGCCACTCTCATACAATAGGCAGATGACTCAGCTCTCATCTGCTCTGCCCCAGCTTTACCAGAACTTCACAAATTAGCGCAGGAAGTCTTTTCTTCTGTTGAAAACTGAATATTCAATGCCCAACCTATACTCAACCCTAACAAGACAGATCTCCTCATCTTCCAGCCCACTAAACCCAACCTAAATCACTCCCACTTCAGTATTCTGGCCAGCGACAACACTGTAATCTCCCCTAAAGATCACGCCAAACTACATGGTGTAGAAATTGACAACCAGCTCATATTTGACACTCACATCCCTCTAACCATAAAGAAAGTTAAAAAAAACTAGGTTCATTGTATAGAAATAACCAACTACTCACTAAAGCAGCTATAATCTCAGTAGCCAAGTCCCACCTCTTATCAACCTTACTCTATGTCTCTTCTGTATTTACCAACCTTAGACAAACTGACCTAAAGAAGCTAGAGGCATGCTACAACAAAATAGCCAAATTTGCCACAGGATCTTCCTATCACAGACATCACTGTAACTCTCTTAGGGAACTTGACTGGCTCAAACTCCCCAACTTCTCCAACTCAATCAACTTTTCCTTGCCCACAAATTAGTAAACCATCCTCAAAATGTCCTTTCCCTTCACAACCTTCTCCAACCCTATTATAGTACCAGATGGATCTATATTATATTAGCGAATGCTTGAAATTCTGAATGCTATATAATTGACACAAACACTATGAAAATGCAAAACGTCGAACACACAAATCAGCAATTTTTTCCCAGGGAAAAAGAAAAATCACTGATCTGTATCAAAAAAAAAAAATCCCAAACACAAAATAAAGTGGTGGTTTAAGAAAAATGATGCATTCATCAAGACAATGTCTATAGTCAGAATATTCGACACACAAGCAGATATGCACTCACCACTTCATTTCAGTTATGAAATATCCAGACAAGACAAAGAAGCTTCCTGCATATAAAACTCATAAGAAGATATGTAAAGGTCACAGATACTTGGATTTCCAAACATGTGCCAGGATATTCTGTAAGAGTGTGCATTATTAAAAAACTTCTTTAATTATTTTCACTTGATTCATTGGGGAATGCACTCTTGAAATTTGAGAGGCATTTAACCCTTGTCCTTGCCATCTGGACAGTTTATTAACAGCGAGTTCTTTTTCAAAAAAACAACATCTATGTAAAAGGTGACATGCATGGAACTTACATGCACAGCACAATATACAAATGTTATTGTTAAACTAATTATTGAAGTTCACTCTAACTACAAATGCCGTAGAGTTAATTAAGTGAGAAGCTGAAAGAGACCCGGACTTTCAGGTAGTGGGAAAATGTGAGCCAATGATGAAAGAGAAGGCTAGCAAATGACAGCAATGTGGGAAAGAAAATGTAGATTCATTTTCCAAAACAAATATATTTGGTAATACTAACAAAGTAATTCTGAAGAGATACCTTAAAAGGTGGCATGGAAAAGATGAGCCTGATATTTGAAGAGTTAGAATTTTATCCATGTGGTGTATACCTGAAGAAGGATGGCTCTGAGATATTGAGGCAAAAATGGGCTGAATAAGAAGTCTGGCCACAAGAAGTTTGGCATGTAAGAGGATTGCTGCGTGTTTAACTGTTTATTAACCAGAGACAGCAGAAACATACTGTTAAATATTTCATAGATGTGCTTTGTAGTAAGAATGTCTTTTCTGTAACTGGAAGTGTGTTTGGTAGAGCTAAAATGTAAACAGCATTGGGTAAAAGTATCAGCTAAAGTAATAAAGCTGTTGTCCTCCTGGTCAGTTTATGTAAACAGTATTAAAGGAAGACATGCACTATCCTTAGCTAGTGGGGGATTATATACTGTTGTTTAAGGCTGAAGATCTTGATGGAACCTAATTAGGGATTTAAGGTAAGGAGTAGGTATTTCTAGTTGTATAATAATAGTATTACAATCGAAATCACTAAATGTAAGCTCTTGTCTGTGGATATGGATAGCAAGATACAAGTAGTAAAACTATTTTTATTCACTTTAGTTGTATACACAGGTTAGGTGTACATTTATCAACCAGAGAAGTTGTGGATAGCAATTATAGATCAAGGTGGACTAGGATTACCAGATTTGAAGTGATATTTTAGAGGTACAGACTTAAGGCTCTTATACATAACACAAACAGAAAGCTAAAGGAAGTGCAAATTATAAAGAACAAAATCTAGACACTTCTGAAAGATATTAAAAATGGACACAGGAAAGAAAGAGACATCTGATGTGTTTCAATATTTATGCAAAGGAGAAAGCCAAATTAATCAACACAAAAAAATGTAGCCCCAAATATATCCAAAGAGAAATACAGGCAAAGGCATCCAGATATGGAAAATTTCACAATAACAAAAAATAAGATCACAAAGAGGGAATGTAGAGCAGAAGATTAGTAAAGTAGAACTAAAAGAATAGAAGTTGAAGTTATGCAATACTTGCAAAGTGAAGGATTTAGTGTTGAAAGTCTAACACAGGTTAGATCACAGAATGATGGGACGAGTCCCTAAAGTAAAGAGAAACAGAAGGATCAGGAGACATTAGAAGACGATATATGGACATTGGAAAAGAAAAGGAGATTTAATATGGTGTAATATTTATGCAAAGGAGAAAGCTAAACTAACCAATATAAAAAGAGCAGCACCAAATATATTTAAAGAGAAATACAGGCAAAGACACCCAGACATGAAAATTTTACAGTACAAAAAAATAAGAAAACAAGAAGGAAAAGTAGAAAAGAGGATCAGTAAAGGAGAAAGTAAATAAATAGATACTGAGGTTATAGAGTACCTGCAAAGTGAAGGATTTAGTGTAGAAAATCTAATTTAGAAAACACCACAGCAGAATGGAGTAATGAATAATCAAATTAAGGAGAAACCAGTAGAGCGAGAAACCTCTGATCAGTTGGCATATGAAGATCCTTAGGAGCCTTCCATAGGAAACCAGTACAATCATTTAGTTGGAACTGTGCAGCAAGGGGAGGAACAGGAAACTGTGGCAACTCTGACACAGACATGTGGAGTGATAGGCCATTGAGTTCTCATATGAAAGAGCAACAGATGACACAGGATGAAATTAAAGGGAATGTGAAACATGAAGCTGCTCAGGAACTTTCAATAGAATGTCCAGAGGAAATTGAGAACAAAGAATGTGTCCTCAGTTTAGAAAAAGTTATCTAAGAGAAGAGTTGCTTGATTTAATATTGGACAGACATATTAAAATTAATGAAAAAAATAGACTACAGAAAGACAATAAAACCCAAAATGTTAGAAGTTTGATAAAACAAATGAACACAATAATTAGGAATGTCCATAGAAATTCATGTGATATAACAGAAGTAAACAGGATATATTACTGTGCAGCTAAATTAATAGATAAAGTCTTAGACAAGTGCAGCTAAATTAAAAATAGATAAAGTCTTATCACAAAAACAAATGGTAGTAAGGGAAAGGAAGGGGTGAAATTGAATACCATCATGGAAGTATCGAATAGAGAAAACTATAAAGTAAGTAAGACAAAATGTGTCACTGTTAGAAGAGTATAGAAGTGGGAAGAGATCAACAAAAATACTCAGAAAGAGGGACATGATAAAAGCAATGCGCAGTATCAGAACAGATCAGGATCTATCATGCGTTATCACAAATATTACACTAAAAATAGCACAAGCAGAAAAACTGAGAAGATATGCAGATAAATTTAAAGGAAAAGTACAAAATGAGCAATTAATTGATGACCCAAAAAGTTTTATAGAGAGTTGGGAAACAAGGTAAAAGGAATTGAAACACCACCAAAAAAAGAAGAGAACTATGAAGACCTTGTGGAATATAACAAAGATGCTAAATGGATACGACAAGTAAAAGAAATAATAATAAGTTCAAATGTACAGGATATCAAATGGGATGAAGTAATGGCTAGAGAGACTGAAGCAAAGTTAAGAAAATTCTCCTGATTGAAATACCCCAAGCCTAGATGCAGTACCTAACTTCTGGCTAAAAGTATTAACATCTTTACAAGAAGATTAAGCCATGAGTAAGGACTATTTATATGCACACCCTGAACAGACACCAGCCTGGTTAAAAACAGGAAAAACAATACTCTATTTGAGAATGAGCCTGCAAGCTATCCTAAAAACTATAGACAAATAACTTGCCTTCTGTCAACAAATAAACTATACACTGGAATTGACATTGACAGAGTTTATAGTCATTTAGAAGAAAATTCAATCATGACAATAGAATAAAAGGGTAATAAAAGAAAGTCATATGCGACAAAGGATCATTTTTGCTAAATAAAGTCATAATGGAGAACTGTAAAAAGGGGAAGAATCTAAGTATTACATGGACAAACTACAAAAAATTATATGACAGTATCCCGCATTCATAGATAAAAAGAGTGCTTAAACATGTATAGGATACACTCTACACTGATCAATTAAATTGAAGCAACCATGAAACAGTGGCAAATTACTCTGCAGTTCAGCCAAGGACAAATTATTATTCCAGGGCTAAAAACTCAAAGTGGGATATTCCAGGGATATTGTCATTCTCTTTCTCTTGTCTTGCCCTTAACCCATTAAGTTGTCAATTTAACAGATTAGGTCATGGCTACAATTTGGTTCACAGAAAAAAAAAAAACAAAGTGTACAGACTTCTCATCTTCTTTTTGTAGATGATTTAACACTGCATAGTTTATCAAACAAGGAACTGAAAGCTCAACTGCAAGTGGTCAAAACTTTTTCACATGATATAAGAATGTCATTAGGTCTTAATAAATGTGCAAAAGCAACCTTTGAAGCATGAATGCTGCAGCACCAAGAAAACACCAGTTTGAAACAGGAATGTGATATAAAAGAATTTGAGAAAGATGGGGTGTATACATATTTGGGAATTGATTAAGGATCATCAATAAAGCATGAACAAATGCAAATACAACTTAGTAAGGAATATTTTGGAAGACTTAATACTGAAAATCACATTAACATCTAGGAAAAAAGTTCAAGCTATAAACCAATTTACTCTTCCTGTCCTAGCTGATATTTGGAGTGATTGTGTGAACCCAAAAGATGTTGAATAGGTTACATTGGAAAACAGGAAGCATGCTTCATGCTCATCAAATGATTTGTAAACATCAGTGCATACCAAGATTATATATTCCCTGTTTTGAAGGAGGTGTTAGACTTCTCAAAATTGATTACATGCATATATCTGCAATCTTGAGACTGCATACATATCTGTTGATCTCACAAAACCCAGATGTAGTGAAAGTTTTGAAACATGAGAATAAGACTAAGCTGAATTCACAGCTTAGTTTAGCAGAAGCATATTGGTGTTCAGCAGGAATGGAAATCAAAGCAGAAGTAGATAAAAATCAGGCAGCAACTGAGTACGCCAAAAAAACAAAAGAACAAATATAAGTTGAAGGACCAGATGAGAAGGCAAGACATGTGGAAAATACATAAATATAATTGCAAGTATAGAAAACTCTTAGAACTACCTCATGTTGATTAGGATCGAATGTAGGAATGGTTTAGGATAGGTGAATGGTGAATTTAAACCAAAAGATGAAAGGTTAATATTGGTGGTCCAAGATAATGAAATATGTACACATTGGTTTACAAAGTCTTTTTATAAAACAGAATTGGAAGGAGTCACACATCTTGTTGCTGGTTGTAATATAATAATGACAGAAGGACTACATACTGAAAGGTATAATAAAGTGGCAAGACTGTTGTATTGGAGATTGTGCAGACATAATATTGAGGTAGCTGAAAAACACTGGAAACAAGAGCCACAAAGTATAATAGAAAATGATGAACTTTATATCACATTCAATCACTTATTACCAGCAGTTCAAAAAATAAATGTGAGAAAACCAGATGTAGTAGCCCATGAAAAGAAGACAAAAGTAGCATTGATCATAACATTGCTATACCTACTAACTACAGTACAGAAAGACATAAAGTCATAAAATACCAGGATCTGCAGGCAGAAATGAGGGCAATGTGGAAGAAGGATATCCATACACTTCTAGTAGTAGTAGGAGCAACAGGTCTTATAAAAAATAATTTACAATCGTACTTAGATAAGTTAACAATGCATGTAACACTGTACAAATTGCAGGAGTCATTACTGGGCATGTTGCAGGTGCTACAAAGAGCACTTCTAGCTAACTTGAAATATTGAAACAATACTAATTTCATGAACTTGAATCAAACTTTGACTCAGGAATGGGGAAAATTCCCGTTATGATATTAGAAGCAAAAGACTTGGAGAAATTAAAAAAATAATATATTCATAAAGTAACACAAAATTATTCTAAGAACTAAGCCAGCAGAGGAATGGAGAAAGGAGATTTTGATGATAGGGATGACTGTAATTAGAGCTATAAAGAATAACAAAGTGGGGACCTGGAACTTAATGGAGGAAACAGGCAAAGGAACCAGGGTATTGGGAACAAATAGAAAGGGAAAGGTAATAGAACTGGAAGGGGCCAGAAGACTGCTTTCCCTGTCAGTGATTGATATTAGAGTATAGACAAAGTGAAAGAACCTGCACTAGTAGAATTCTTAGTTGAATCTAGAACAAAAGCTGCTGTTAGAAAAAGGGATAATTAGTAGGGCATATAAAATATTGCATGCTAACTACTGAAATCAATTACAGGAGATTAGAGACAATTGGGAAGAGAGATTGGATAAGCAATTCAGAAAGAAACAATGGGAGGACATATCTATGGCTCCCAAATATGCAACAAAGTGTAGAAGGTTTAGGAGTTTTGCTTGGAAGTGTTTGCAATGACAATTTTATACACCAAGCAAACTTTAACAGTTCCCTACACAGTACTCTTTCAGAAATACTGGGTGAGCAAATGGGTGTAACTAATGATTTTTTTTTGAGCTGGGCTACAGGATTTTTAATGCTTGAGTATAAGGCCATGCGAAGGTTAATTCAGGTGGCTGCCAATAAAAGCAATTGCTAGAAAACAGAAATCAAAGTCTAAACCAACCATATTTGAAGTACTAAATAGTGTAACCAAAATAAAAGAACTGGAATTGGGATCTTTAGAAAATGGTAGAAGCAAATTACATAAAAAAATGGAAATTGTTGGAACAATGCATTCAGAAATAAATGTTTTGGAGGAGGAATGAGGTTTAAGGGAAGTCAGGAATTGACCAGCTACTATAACATTGGATTATGTTGTGCAGAAAAATATATTTGATGTTAGTTTGTAGCTGTGAACATGTTAAAAGGGTTTATTTTCTTTTACATAAATGTAAGTTTTCCTATGTCGTAAGTGATACTTTAATAAACGTGTAAAAAATATATATTCTTACTGAGTATGTAGTGGAGATGAAGAACAGATTAAAGGGATTACACCTGGAGGATAGAGTACCCAAATAATTATTTCAGAAATTGTGATATTGTCAAGGAGGTGACATCAAAAATATTCCAAACAGAAAGAAGATTAACAGAGCAAAATGGCTGCTGCTGGAGTTTTTATAAGTGGCTGAACAAAGAAAGAAAGCATAAGGCAAATGGGAGGAGAAAAAATACAACAAAATAAATGTAGAAATAATATAAAACAACGAATCCTGCCAGAAACTGGGTGAACGCTCAAGCTTCGCACAAAGATAGATAAAATGTCAAAATTTCCACACAGCAAGAGCGAAGCAGAGTAATTATAGACAAACTGTTTATTAAAACAAAGACACACTGCAGGTAGGATAAGCGCTTTCACTCAAGATATGAGCTTCTTCAGATCACTTTAACCAAAAGGAGTGAAGCCTTTTATATAAAAGGACCATAGTTAATTGTTGGAATACTAGCTCAATCAATCAATTAACAAGAAAGATAGTCAGCACATCCAACCTTAAAGGAATATAGAATAGTAGGTGCCTATAAGCAAGGTGAAAATAAAAACAAAAATGCCTAAAATCATCATATACTTTAACCTTCTATGCTTATATATGTATTCCCACATAAGACATATTAACATTTAAAATAATTAGAAATATGGCATATAGTACTGCAAAATATATGTATAAAAAAATATATATAATAAAAATATATACAAGAAATGCTATTATTATACATTAAGAAACCAGAACAATGAATAAGAACAATAAATACATACATACTAGTTCAAAAATACATGTAAAGATAGATCAGGTTTACATATAGATCAAATCTGTAGTAGAATACAGTAAATCATCTAAAAGCTAATATTCCTACGTTTCTTGAGTATTGGTCTAATTGAGGCCCTCTCATTTAAACCAGCACCTCTATCAGCTCTTAACCTAATAATCCATCTGCTTTCTCTGCTCTCAGTGTGATTACTAATGTCACCTTTCCTCATACTAGGACTAACTGTCTCAAGTACTCTAAACAAAAATCTGTGGTCACTTCCATGTTGCATGACATGCTTTACTAGAGCATTGTGTGTAGACCCCTTCCTTATGTGGTAAACATGTTCACGTATCCTTTCCTTAAGCATCCAATTCGATTTCCCTATGTAGAACGCCCTACAAATTTGACACACTGCTAAATAGACTACATTAGCAGTGGCACAGTCGGCTTCTGCGAGTGTATAAAAGATAGTACCTAGATCTGGATGTAAAAAACTAGTGCTAGTATCAATCAACTCACAATAATTACATTCCCCACATGATTTGGTAAAGGTATTAATAGATAAAGGTATAGGTTTCCTAGGGTAGCAAAGCAATCTTCTCAAATTGGATTTATTCCTGAAGAGGAACCGGGGTTTAGATCCAACCACCTTTTTAATGTTATCATCTGTACAGAGGATAGGCCAATGTTTCGTTATTATATGTCTTATAGCTGGATAATCAGTGGTGTAAGGTATGGAAATCTTGACATTTGATCCATTATCAGATGGGCACTTTGCACTGTATGTCATCTTAGGTCCAAAATAGGGAGCTGCTGTATCTAGCCTAAGTTCTTTAATGCTATTGAGGTTGTTATCGACCTCTTGAGAACTGTAACCACAATCAAGAAATCTCTGCTTCAGGTCAACAACCTCATAATTGAAGCCTGATTCAGTGGCATTCAATCTCGAGGTCCTCATCCCTTGTCCTTTAATTATGTTTCTAAAGATGTATTCCGGGTGCATACTTGTGCGCATCAACAAAGTATTATGGTGACATTCTTTACGGAATACACCTGTGTTTATCAGACCACTAGCAAGTTTCTCTATGTACAAATCTAAGAACTCAATTCTATTACTAGAAAAGTTCATAGTAAACTTCAAAAAGTGTGTTAACTGATTGAGCATTTTGTGGAAGAGATTCAACCTCTCTATACTCCCTCTCCATAAAACAAAAACGTCATCGACAAAACGTCGATAAAATGCTACTATTTGTCCAAACTCATTGGTCTTAAAAAGTACTTCTTTCTCCCATTGCGCCAGGAACATGTTGGCATAACTGTTGGCGCAAGGGGTCCCCATAGCGACTCCTCCCTGTTGTTGAAAAAAAGTATCTTGAAATATAAAAATATTGTTCTCTAGTATCATCTCTAGAAAACATGCTAACAAATCAATTTGTACTCTAGAATAGTCGCTAGAACATAGAAGATATTCAGTGATGTATGTGATACCTAATTCATTCGGTAATACAGTAAATAGGGATTGTATATCAAAAGTGGCAAACACTAGGTTATCTATATCTCCTAGGTTGCCCAGGCATTCATAAAGATCTAATAAGAACTGCTTGGAGTCCCTAAGTACTGTTCGATTAAGGTCAAGGATTGGACATAGATGTTTCTCCACATACACAGAAAGGTGCTCAGTGACCCAGCCTTGTCCGGCAACAATAGGTCTCATGGGAGGATTATTCCTGTTCTTGTGTATTTTGGGAAGTCCCTGAATAATGGGGACTAATGGTGTCTTAATCAACAAATAGTCATATAGCTCCTGGCTAATGATGTTCCCTTTGAACATATCTAGTAGTGTATCTGAGACATGCATGATGGTATCAGATACAACCTGTTCTTCGACACTCTTATAAAACTCATCAGTTAATAAAGTATGCATGGCACTTAAATATTGATCACAGTCCATTAGGACAATCTGACCACCTTTATCAGCCGGCCTTATCACTAGGGATTGCATTGTTTGTAGTTGCCTAAGGCTCTCTCTTTCTAATGGGGTCAAATTCCCTTTCTTTCTATGGGTAGCATTATTAAAATATTCATGCAGGGCATCCTCTGTCAGCTGCATGTATGCTTCAACTAGTGGGTGTAACGAAGGGACAAAGTTACTCAAATTCTTAAATCGCAATGGTCTCTCAGACCTACCTATGTCACTAGCATCTGAGCCCTCATTATCCTTAAACAGCAGTTTTAGCATTAAATTACAGCTGAATAGTCTCATATCAATGATAGTGTCCGTAAAATTGCTATGACTACTCGGAATAAAGTTAAGACCTTTATTCAAAAGGCAGATATCATGCGATGTTAAAGTGTAACTAGAAATGTTACAGATAAGTGACTGGGTGCTAACTCGAGGTAGTAGGATGGTGGGGGTCAAAACATCTGAGTCTAATTCAACTTGTTCCTCCACATCTTCTTGATAGTTTGGTGCGGTAGGAACTCGTCTGACATCTTCCGTTTCTGTCGACCTCGACTCAATGACCTGCCCCTCCTCAACCCTTTCTCCTTTCGTACTGGTAACGGAAAAGGGATGTCACCATCAGTAGCTAAGGCTCTATTAAAAACATTAGGAGTATTCTTAGATCTAACAACACCATCATTAATTGAGGTGTTACTCAGAGAACCCTTATTCATAATCTGTACTGCTGGGTACAGATTCATGTGAGTGTTCCCATCTGTTTCTTTATCTCCCATTATAACAGAACTTCCATCATTTTTATCTTCTGTATGCATTATGCCGATAACATCATCAGTATCACTAGATGATATAACGTTCCTTGCTGTAACAGGCACATTCTTTAATGTATTGCTCAATGTAGCTCTGTTCTTATGAGGAATAGGCCTAACTTCTTTACCTTCCTGTACAACATTGTTTTTATCATCATATACACTACTAACACCTCTAACAGACTCACGCTTTTTAACATCAGCATCAATGGTGTCACATAAAACATTGTCATTAGTAGGTATAACAGTACTTTGTCCATGCCTAGGCCAAACGAATACATGGCCTGATTTAAAATCTTTGAGGTCTCTAGAGATCTTATTTTTCTTTTGTTGGAGTAACTTACGCTCGAGGGCTGAGACTCCATCAAGGAGACTCTCAAAAAGTGGCTGGACAACTGAATTAGAAAATGAATCGAAAATAACTTGTTCTTGCTTCTTAATGCTCTCCATGAGAGCCGTTTCCTCAGGGCTAAAAAAGTCAATAAGCAGCTTCAGATATTGTCTGCTTACCTCTAGATTGATCCACTGCCACTTAGCTAGCAGCTCCGGATACTCTTCGCCCTGGCTGGGCATGTTGAAAACTCGCAATCCTCTAGGTATAATATGTTTATCCAAACAGTGCTGAAAATGCAGTCGCTGGGTCTGCAAGTGCTTTAAACGTGAGAAGTCTTTCTCTAAAATATCCAAAAGATGTTGCAATTTCTCTATGTCAGCCGTTGCGTTGTTGTCGTCACTAATATGTTCCAACTCTTCTAGTTGCCAGGAATTTACCATAGAACAGGCAAGGTACTGTTCAAATCTTTTCCGTAGCTGTCCTGTAGAGCCCAGGTCTACACCTCGGGGCTCATAATCAAGCTCTATGTCAACCGGAGCTTGCATACGTCTGCTCCCAGATATGGCACAAGGAAAAATAGGTAAAAATAATATAAAACAACGAATCCTGCCAGAAACTGGGTGAACGCTCAAGCTTCGCACAAAGATAGATAAAATGTCAAAATTTCCACACAGTGAGAGTGAAGCAGAGTAATTATAGACAAACTGTTTATTAAAACAAAAACACACTGCAGGTAGGATAAGCACTTTCACTCAAGATATGAGCTTCTTCAGATCACTTTAACCAAAAGGAGTGAAGCCTTTTATATAAAAGGACCATAGTTAATTGTTGAAATACTAGCTCAATCAATCAATTGACAATAAAGATAGTCAGCGCATCCAACCTTAAAGGAATACAGAATAGTAAACATCTACGTCCAATCCTTGACCTTAATCGAACAGTACTTAGGGACTCCAAGCAGTTCTTATTAGATCTTTATGAATGCCTGGTTAACCTAGGAGTTATAGATAACCTAGTGTTTGCCACTTTTGATATACAATCCCTATTTACTGTATTACCGAATGAATTAGGTATCACATACATCACTGAATATCTTCTATGTTCTAGCGACTATTCTAGAGTACAAATTGATTTGTTAGCATGTTTTCTAGAGATGATACTAGAGAACAATATTTTTATATTTCAAGATACTTTTTTTCAACAACAGGGAGGAGTCGCTATGGGGACCCCTTGCGCCAACAGTTATGCCAACATGTTCCTGGCGCAATGGGAGAAAGAAGTACTTTTTAAGACCAATGAGTTCGGACAAATGGTAGCATTTTATCGACGTTTTGTCGATGATGTTTTTGTTCTATGGAGAGGGAGTATAGAGAGGTTGAATCTCTTCCACAAAATGCTCAATCAGTTAACACACTTTTTGAAGTTTACTATGAACTTTTCTAGTAATAGAATTGAGTTCTTAGATTTGTACATAGAGAAACTTGCTAGTGGTCTGATAAACACAGGTGTATTCCGTAAAGAATGTCACCATAATACTTTGTTGATGTGCACAAGTATGTACCTGGAATACATCTTTAGAAACATAATTAAAGGACAAGGGATGAGGACCTCGAGATTGAATGCCACTGAATCAGGCTTCAATTATGAGGTCGTTGACCTGAAGCAGAGATTTCTTGATTGTGGTTACAGTTCTCAAGAAATCGATAACAACCTCAATAGCATTAAAGAACTTAGGCTAGATACAGCAGCTCCCTATTTTGGACCTAAGATGACATACAGTGCAAAGTGCCCATCTGATAATGGATCAAATGTCAAGATTTCCATACCTTACACCACTGATTATCCAGCTATAAGACATATAATAACGAAACATTGGCCTATCCTCTGTACAGATGATAACATTAAAAAGGTGGTTGGAACTAAACCCCGGTTCCTCTTCAGGAATAAATCCAATTTGAGAAGATTGCTTTGCTACCCTAGGAAACCTATACCTTTATCTATTAATACCTTTACCAAATCATGTGGGGAATGTAATTATTGTGAGTTGATTGATACTAGCACTAGTTTTTTACATCCAGACCTAGGTACTATCTTTTATACACACGCAGAAGCCGACTGTGCCACTGCTAATGTAGTCTATTTAGCAGTGTGTCAAATTTGTAGGGCGTTCTACATAGGGAAAACGAATCGGATGCTTAAGGAAAGGATACGTGAACATGTTTACCACATAAGGAAGGGGTCTACACACAATGCTCTAGCAAAGCATGTCATGCAACATGGAAGTGACCACAGATTTTTGTTTAGAGTACTTGAGACAGTTAGTCCTAGTATGAGGAAAGGTGACATTAGTAATCACACTGAGAGCAGAGAAAGCAGATGGATTATTAGGTTAAGAGCTGATAGAGGTGCTGGTTTAAATGAGAGGGCCTCAATTAGACCAATACTCAAGAAACGTAGGAATATTAGGTTTTAGATGATTTACTGTATTCTGCTACAGATTTGATCTATATGTAAACCTGATCTATCTTTACATGTATTTTTGAACTAATATGTATGTATTTATTGTTCTTATTCATTGTTCTGGTTTCTTAGTGTATAATAATAGCATTTCTTGTATATATTTTTATTATATATATATTTTTTATACATATATTTTGCAGTACTATATGCCATATTTCTAATTTTAAATGTTAATATGTCTTATGTGGGAATACATATATAAGCATAGAAGGTTCAATTATATGATGATTTTAGGCAGTTTTGTTTTTATTTTCACTTTGCTTACAGGCATTTACTATTCTGTATTCCTTTAAGGTTGGATGTGCTGACTATCTTTATTGTTAATTGATTGATTGAGCTAGTATTTCAACAATTAACTATGGTCCTTTTATATAAAAGGCTTCACTCCTTTTGGTTAAAGTGATCTGAAGAAGCTCATATCTTGAGTGAAAGCGCTTATCCTACCTGCAGTGTGTTTTTGTTTTAATAAACAGTTTGTCTATAATTACTCTGCTTCGCTCTCGCTGTGTGGAAATTTTGACAAAATAAATGTAGAGTTTCCAAAAATGACAAGGAGAGACAAAGCAATCAAAATCAGCAGTATAAAGAATTAGAAAAAGACAACAGGAAGGGGAAGACAAAAGATCTTTTCAAAAAGATTAGTGATACTATGGGAAACTTCAAAGTAAAATGGGCATAATAAAAGACAATGGTGGGAGAGACCTAACAGAAGCAGAGAATATTAAGAAGTAATAAATCCAAAACATGAAGATGGAGTAACACCAAGAAAGGTGAAAATAAGAATTTTGGAGCATTTGGGCAATATCAGAAGGGGTAATACCAGTTTCAGTCCAGTGGCAGAACATTTTATGAGGATTCACTCTGGAAATTTTGAGTCTTTATTTTTCCGTGTATTAGCGCAGCTGACAGGTAACTGTGGAACTGGAACTTTATTTGCCAGCAAGTCAAATTTATTAGAAACTACTTTTATTTTTAACTATGGCAATTTGGCCCTACGTGGATTAAATCAGGAAGTACTTTTAACTTTCTGAAGGATGTCCATTTGTATAATATGTTTTTGTAAAGATGTTGCCAACTCTTATGAAAAAGCAGTGTGGATTTTTGGGAATTTATGATAAAAGGGATGTATTTATGGTGAATGAGCAATGGTCACTTTAAATGTTGGGATGTTCATGTATTTATTGGAAAACTGAACAATTGTTTAACATATTTAAGCAGTTGAAATTTGGATTTAGATATCCCTTGAAGGCAAAAATCCGAGGAATCAGGATTAAAGTTGTGTGGTACTCCATCTTTGTGTTTTGGATTTATTAATTTTTTTCATAGTTTATTTTTTTGTGAATATTAAGAAGTGTCAGGAATATAAAGAGGAGCAATGTATGATGGACCATAATGTCACTGATATCAACAATGGTATTTTTTTTTATCTAAATCCAGGCATCCGGGACAGTGAAATCAAATGGGTCATAGAAAGCTTTGCCAATCTCAAAGCTGGAGGAAGTGGTGGCATTCCAGCAGAGATAGTTGCAAAATGCTGCTTAAAATTTCTAGCAAATTTGTAAAACATCTTAATGTTCTATACATTGGAAAAGTAAATTTATATTACAGTCCCAGAAGAGGACAATGATAAAGACTGAACAAATTATCAAACTGTTCCACATGTTCCGCATGTTATCAAGGTAGTGACGAATATCCTGAAAGCTCATCTTTGGCAGTATGTAGACAAAGAACTACCATATGTACAAGCTGGTTTTCAGAAGGGTCAGTGGTACCAAGGATCAAATTTCCAAAGTGTGGTGGATAATGAAGAAAGCAATGTAGTTCCAGAATACTCATTTCTGCTTTAGTGACTACTCTAAATATTTGGCTATGTGGATTATAACAAACTGTGGCAAGTACTTAGAAAAATAGGTATATCAGTTCACCTTATTTGCCATCTGAGACATTTGAGTGCTGAACAAGAAATAGCAGTTAGAATAAACTGGTTCAGAGACAGTAGACAATGCTGTATACTATTTGCCTACTTATTCAGTTTATATGCTGAATATATTATGTGAAATGGTAGATTACATGAATAAGATTTTTGGAATCAAAACTGCTGGAAGAAATAACAACCTCAGATAATAATGTGAGAAAGAGTGGAAAAGCCAGTCAATGAAGGTAAGCTTATGAAGTGCAAAAGATGGTTTGCTGCTTAACATAAAAAAAAAAAATATATATATATATATATATATATAGATATATCATTATATCATTTTATTTTGTCAATTCTTTGCAAATATATGGAAAAGATGCAGGTGTAGTAAAAGGCTTTACTTTCCGGGACTGAAAGATCTCTGCACAGAGAGACTGCAGCCACAAACTTAAAAGACGTTTACTTATTGCATGGAAAGTTATAGAAAACTTGGATAAGATTTTAAAGAGCAAGGACATCACATTTGTTAAAAATGGTCCATATAATAAAAATCTACTGCCAATCATTAGCGGACTGGAGCTCCACTGTGGCGACCCCTAACCAGGAAAAGCCGAAAGACACAACAACATAATAAAAATTACATTTTTCCAAGCAGTAATATACAGCTGTGAGAGTTGCAATATCAGTAAGGCTGTGCACTGGAAATTTGATACTTCTGAACTATGATGTTAGTGAAACATTTGAGAATTCTATGGAGTGCAAAAAAGTTAAATCACTTAATACTTAAGGAAATAAATCTAGCCTGTTCATTGGCAGGTGTTATAGTAAAACTAAAATATAAATACCTTGGCCACATAATGTGAAGATAGGGTTGACTAGTGAAGACAGTGATGCTTGAAAATACTAAATGGTTCATAGGTTCATAGGTTGGTACTAGGCTATCAGCCCTAGGGCCTATACAAGCCTAGCCATAACAATTCCCTGGCTATTTCTTCCCACATTATTTACTTTCTGGACCCCTGTCTAGCAGGGTGACTGACGTGATCCCTGGGGTGAATTTCCTTTCTCCCATCCAATCATCAAGGTTCCTCTTGAAGAGGTCCAAAGAGGCACTCTGCTTGACATGTATGGGAAATCTATTCCAGAGTCTAGGGAGTCTCTGGGTCAGGAACCTATCCCTCCAGCATGTTTTGTTTATTGTGATGACAAGGTTTAGATCCCTGTAGCGTGTAGCTCTGAGGGATTGGGATTTCTTTAAGTGTAGCATGTCCAACAGCTCTGAGTTTGACATGGCTTTGTATGTTAAGCAGAGATCGCCTCTGAGTAGACGATATGCGACAGAGTATAGCTGGAGTTTTTTAAGGCGGTCAGCGTAGGGCATCTGCTTTAGGCCTGTGATTCTTTTAGTGAGGTATTTCTGAGGCCTTTCCAGTTGTTGCAGATGTCTTGAGAGGTACACACCAAATGGGGCGTTGTATTCTATAATGGGTCTAATGAGGGATGAGTACAGTGGGACAATGACCTCCTTTTTTCTGGATGAAAAGCCCTTCGTGATGAGGTGTGCCACATAGAAGGATTTCCTGATTGTTGTGGCGATGTGGTTATCGAAGGTGAGACCACTGTCCACCTGTGTCCCTAAGTCTCTTATCACACTTTCTGTGTTTAGTGTACTGCCACCTATATGGTAATTCATGGATACATGTTTTTTCCCAAAGGGATAACAATACATTTCTTGGCATTGAGCTTGAGCCCATGGCTCTGGCACCAAGCATCTGTTTCTGTAAGGCCCTTTTGTAGAGTATCCACATCATTTGGGATTCAATAATGGCTCCCAGTTTGCAGTCATCTGCAAACTTTGTTAGCCAGAGTCCCTTAGTGTTGACCTGTACTTCAGAGAAGTAGATGCCAAACAAGAGCGGCCCCAGGACTGAACCCTGAGGTACTCCACTTGTCACTTGTCTGGAGCTGGATTTGGAGTCGGCTACTTTTACAGTGTGGGTTCTATCAGTAAGCCATTTAGCAACCCATTGGGTGACATAGGGATTAATGCCCAACTTAGTAAGTTTATCTATGATTCCAGAGTGGGGGATGGTGTCAAAGGCCTTGGCAAGGTCTAGATAGGCTGTGTGGACCACCCACCAGAAGAAAGTGTCAGCAGATGTGAAGGTGTGTGAGCATGAATTGGAATGAACTTAAAGAAGCATTTAAATGACTGAACAATTACAACATTAATAGTAGGAGTAATTTATAAGTGGAAGGGATAGGTGTGTGTATATTATATATATATATATATATATATATATATATATATATATATACGTGCACATGTGTGTGTGTGTGTGTGATTTGAATCAGTATATTTTCATTGAGGATTGTTATACTGAAAAAAAATCACACATTTCAGAGAACATAAAACAAAAATGTAGTTACCAACTGTGTTTGAAGTGTGGGAAGCACATCTACACCCCTGCAGCTCTAAATACACTCACTCTGATATCACTGGGCAGTGTGGAAAACAGTAAACCACCTAACCCCACTGTTACACAATCCAGACAACTTCCATACATTCCATACACATGCACTGAGATACTAAGCATAAAATGTGTAAAAACAATGGCCATCATATGGAGAAAACAGCTGTTTTTGCAGGAGGAATCCCATACTGCCTCTTAGCGGGTGCAGCACTTCTCACACCACTCCATTCTAAAATTCAAGGTCATGTGATATATATTTATATATATCTATATATATATACATACACACACACACACACAGGAGTGAAGGGTGGTGTAATGGTTAAGGTGTTTACCTTAGAAGCACAAGGTGCAGGGTTTGATTCTCACAGGGGGTAATTGGCTAGGCTTATAAATGATCCATGAGGGCAGCTAGCCTAGTAATAATCTATAGGGGTTGGGAGGGTGGCCTAATGGTTAAGGTGTTTGTCTTACAAACACAAGGCACACTCACAGGGATAATTGGCTAGGCTTAAAATGGCTCGCAGGGGCAATTAGCCTAGTACTAATCTATGAACCTATGAACCTATGAACACACACACACACACACACACATATACATGCTTGTGTTTGTCTGTATGTGTCTATATATAAAGTAAGCGTGTCTTGTACCAGTGTCTGTTGCAAAATGCCTTTGCAGAGATGTCTATGGAGAGTGGAAAAATATGCACTATATGGACTGCCTAGTCCTTGGTCATATACTGAATGTACTTGATCATTAAGTATAAGTAAGATATTAATCCAGCTATAATTGAAACATGCAGAAAAATGTCATACCTTGTTAATACAGTACAAAGAAACATTAGGTTTAAAATAAATGCAGGTCCAGTACCACTAATATAGTGACGATATTACAGATTGTAAATTAATGCAAGCTGAGTCTATCCTGGGAGGGATATCATAAATGTGTGAATCTTTGCAGAAAAGAGACAAACTAAATGTGTGAAGCTAGGGGTAATTAATAGGAAGTTGTGAATCTAATCAGAGCAGGAAGACAATATTGCCTCAGGCTACAAAAATTGAAGTTAAAGAGGTTTATTACATGCACTTAGAGATATGATTACGGTAGGGTGATTATGCTGACATGAAGTAAAAGGTACATTTTGGCCTTGAGAAACACCAGCAATTTACTGCTGTTATTGAATCTGATACAAGTAAGGAAAAGAGCAATATAAAAAAACACAGGAGTAAGAAGCACTTTCACCTACCTACCAATAAGTAGGTGAGGCTTCATCAGGTAAGGGTAGAGCAGTACAATGGCATTAAATGCATACATATGGTTAACTCCACTAAATAATAAATATGTGTACATGAAAGACTTGATTACTAATCAGAAAGAAAAAAACAACAGATTTACCAGCACCAAACAATGAGTGTATGTAAACCTTTACCTTTATGGCATTGGTAGTCTTGCCTATGTAGAATGCTCTACATGCAGTGCAGTTTGCCTTGTAAACCACAAACTTGCTTTTGCAGTCATCTCTCAATGTGCTGTAATATCAACACAAACACAAGGATCTGTGGTAATATATATGTACTGGAGAGCAGGAGGTCTTTTGTCTTACAGGAGCTTAATATTATTACAGATTTAGTTTACAATACATGCATTTTGAGGAAGTAACTTCTTACAGAAAAACACCATCAAAATAGTCTATTGTTTGTTAGCTTGATTGTAAATTATCAGATAATTATCTCAACAGAGACAAATGTTCTGCACACACAAAAATCACTAGAAGTTAGACTATTTAAATTAAACCTAGACTTAAGAATTTGGCAATAAAAGAGCTGGAAAATAAACATTCTGCAGGATAATCTGATAAATTAAATGTTAACTGGAAAGAGTGCCAAATTAGACTGCAATTAGTTTTAACAAAGTCAAGTATGAAAGTTAAAGAGCAAAAACGAAGAATCGGGCATCCCTGGATCAAGACATTGCAAATGGTGTAAGTAATTCAAACCATTTAAAAAAAGGAATGATCCTTGCCAAAAAAGTTATATTTTGAAGTGCATCAGACTACTCTGGATGCGGATGCCTGACACATTTAAAAAGCTATTGGAAATATTGTTTGCTGTAGCTCTTTTATACATTAAACAGTGTCTCACTCACTCCCTCTGTAGAGGAAGGAATCCAGACTCTGTTCTTGTCCTCTGGAAGCTATAACAGCTAACTTAGGATGCCTGCTGCAAATTTTGTGCCTGCCTACTTTGCTATGTCTTTATGCCTAATTTTCTGTATCTACTCTAACAGCATGTTGTGCTGTGCACAAATGAATGTTTCAAGTGGTCTTCTTCTTCTTCTTTCGGCTTCTCCCAGTCAGGGGTCGCCACAGCGGATCACCGTCCACTCATGATTTGCAGTGGAGTTTTATGGTGTTGAGTTGCCAGCCTGGTGCCCAACCTTCCACAAAAGGCACACACACATGTACACACTCATGCCTAGGGCCAATTTAGTGTGTCCAAACCACCTACAGCATGTCTTTGGGATGTGGGAGGAAACCGGAGCACCCGGAGGAAACCCACGCGACCACAGGGAGGACATGCAGACTCCGCACAGAGGGCACCCCAGCCAAGGATCGAACCGGAGAACCTAATGAATGTTTCAAGTGGTAATGTTCCCTAATAGGATTTTTTTCAAGTTGCACAATTCTGTTGCATTACTCATCATGCCATCGGTAAAAATGACCCTCTCTTGATCTTTCTGTTTGTCCTTTTTATCACAGCTTTATTGAACATAGGAAGACCATCTGATATTTATTTATTTATTTGACATTTGTTAACTGGGTTGGTCCAACTGAGCTAAAGCTCATTTTTAGTGGAGACCAGAGGTGAAAAGCACCAGTACATTGACAAAATTATAACTGCACATAATAGCGCTGAAATATACATGTAAAAACATCAAAATAACAGGCTAAGGCTGACATATATAGTAAATATAAATAGTTACAGTAGGAAACATTTACATGGTAAATGGAGGCAAATACACTTTTTTTTTCAAAATGGGGGTAGGAGAGTAGAAAAGTTGAAAACATATGTGAAGAAGAAGACAGTAAAGTGGGTTAAGTTTAGGAAAGAGAAGACAGTTGAGTGAGGCACAGTATATACCTATTTACATGGGTTCTTGTAGTCACAAGAGTGGAGAAAAGAAGAAAAAAAGAGAGAGAGGAGTAGTCAAAGTATTGGAGTCAGAGAATACTGTTAGAGTAACAAGATGAGGAAGAGATTAGCTAGGGGCCTGACAGTGACAAGACCTAGAAGCAAGTATTAATTGTTTTTGCTTTTTTTTTTGAAGAGCAGGAGGTAGGGGGTGGATCTTATGCATGAGGAGAGTTTGTTCCAGGCCTTGGCTACAGTGTATTTATACAAAATGTTTCTTACATTTTTGTTAGGCCTATGGATGTCAAGGAGTTGTTGATTGGATGTACGGAGAGAGCGACTGGGGGTGTA
This sequence comes from Protopterus annectens, assembly GCF_019279795.1. NCBI lineage: Eukaryota > Metazoa > Chordata > Ceratodontiformes > Protopteridae > Protopterus > Protopterus annectens. The sequence goes on from NC_056749.1 coordinate 353,337,415, forward strand.
ATATGTGACAAGGGAGGAGAGGGAGAGGCAGGATGTGGGTTTGTAAAGGATGGAGTGTAGCATACAGAATTGAGTCAATTGGAGTTGCTGAAGAAATTCTAACCATTGGAGTGTGTAGAGAGCAAGGCAATGGTGAGTTATGTGCTACGTTTGTAGCACATCAAGCTATTTTCTGATAGGTTTGTTCTAACTTAGATAAAAGTATAGTTTGGATATTAGTAAAGATAGGAGCTGCATAGAGAAGGGAAGGGATTATATAAGGAGATGTATATAAGGAGGGGATTATGATAATATCCATTTTGCCTTCAAAGTTACATATATCACATATATCACATAGCATGACTCTAATGCATTACACTGCTGATTGTTGCATTTTGAGCAAATGATGTTCTCACTAGAACCTGTTATAATATTGTTTTGTTCCTCTTCAGTTATGGTACTACATGCACATATGTAAATATTTCAGCATTTCTGCAAACTTTGTATTTTTAATTATCATGTGTTTAGCTTCTTCATATTATTCTGTCACCATGACATCTTAATATACCTTGCACATGTAAGTCTACCTACACTTTAAACCATTTTATTTATTTATTTGACATTTGTTGGCTGGGTTGGTCCAGCTGGGTCAAAGCCCTTTTTCAGTGGAGACATGGGGAAAAAAGCTCCACAGTTAATGCATAAAATTAAGTTGACATAGTACATAGATAATCATAGAAAGTCTCCAATAGTGATATGCAAAATAGCAGGTTTAACATGAGTAGCACTTAGACTCTACATATCAGCAAACACAGTAAATACAGTGCAGAGTAAAAAGTACAACAGATAAAATTTATATTTAAGTCATGGTAAAACACAGTAGGTATAGTGCAAAGTATGGTAAATAAGTACATTTTTATTTTTTATTTTTTTTTCCTTAGTCATCCATAAAGTATAATAATTAAAAAGTAACATTTACAAACAAGCGAAAGTAAAGTAAGTACACAGCAGAGTAGTGTAGGTTAATATATGTTGTTTATTTATTTATTGTAACATGTGCAATGCCTGAAATGGGACTATGTGGCTCAGTTCATTACTCCAGCCAACAAGCAAACAATAAATAAATAAATGTCACACTAAAAGAGTTAAAATCAAAATGCGTTATTGATTAGTATCCTGGATACCTGACCTAATTCGCTATCATCCCTTCCTGTTCCTCCAGATGAGCTGCATATTCCATGCAGTTAAAGTGTTAATAACAGACTGTCACAGATAATGTGCTGTACCAATGCCCCCACAGAAAATAAACCTACACAATAACAGGGTCTCACTCTGCTGACATTTCCAAAATACTGCTGTGCATAGCACTGTTGACGGACTGGGATGCAAACAATCTGTCTTCTTAACACTGTCAATAATTTTTCTTAAATACGATCTGTCTGGCAATGAAGTTTCACTTTAGTGGAAGAATTCATTGTATGAAAGCTGCATTATTTATATAGACCAAACATAAAATGTCCTTCATCTGCTATAGGATATTCCAAGAATGCTTACTCTAACAAATGTGTTGGTGGTAGAAAATTAACTTGAACCTTTTTGTCTACTACTGCAAAAGCCTCAAATGAGAAAATTAATCTGAATGCAATGATATTCTTTTAATCAATTGTATAAATCTTTGCTTATAGCCATTTGCATCCTGGCGCAAAACAGATGATCATATTTAACTGCTGTCACAATGTATGAGGTTAGGATGTATTGTACTTTAAATTCTAGAAATTGGTGACTTACTGGATGATACTGCCCAAACGTCTTATTTATTTTTCTTCACTGTTCTTAGTGTTTATTTAATTAACCCTGAAAGACAGCTGTATTACTGAGTGAAAGATATATTCACGTAAGAGGTGATGCAGCATTAATAGATATTTACATAGGGTTATGCTGCACATACAGTTTAATCCTTGCTCACTGCTAATGTAGTTACTTATTGTGAGAACACTGAAAGATAAATTTGTGGATAGACAGGCCATCTTAACTGGCCATTATCAATAATATTGTACAGGACCTACATGCACTACACAGTATTATAAATATTGTTCAATAACCAAGTTATCAAATTTGAGGATATTAAATCCAGAACATTAACTGAGCAGCCATGGAAACAGACAACAATGACAGGTTAAAAAAGTTCTCAATGTTAACAGATAATATTTTTCAGATTTTTTTCTAGCTAACTTTTTTGCTGTATTACCTTGGCAACCATCAGATTCTACTCTCTCCACCTCCTCAACACATACCATTCATTACCCCGTCAGGTGAAAACACTACAGCCCAGTTATTCTCCTCAAAATGAGAGTTGAGCAGTAAAGAGCAAAGTCAAGCCATGAAGTTCAGATTTTTTTTAATAAGGCCCTAGTTCCCACTGAGCATGCTCAGTAGTCTACCACAGGATTTGTCATGCAATGGAAATCTGTGGGGGCATTTAACTCACTTCTGCATGTGAGCTAAACCTTAAGATTGTGTAGCCACATCAGCCATTTCTTTCCCCATGCCAGTTTTAACAAATGTTTCAGACTCAGGTTGTCTGGGCCATAGTCAAGACTTTATTCTTTACACCAATGGAAATCTCATAATGTTTCAGATGAATTTGCTTCAGGATGGAGTATGCATTTTTTCTTTGATCAGCAGAGTTCTTGAAGTTAATAATGCATACTTAAGAAGGCACAGTTTCATAATGCCCTGCAAAAGGCTGTGTTACAGGTATTTATTTTGCTTACTTAGAGTTTGATAACCAGGTAGGTGGACTGCTCTAAGGACCCTTTTCACCGATAACCCAAGCCATCAAAAGATATATGAATGGCATGATAATTTACTTAACAGTTACTCTAACTATAGTGAACAGAAAACACAATAATACATTTTTTATTTGGTACAGAGACAAAGCACAGCACTTATCCTAATATACAGGGACAAATTGGTTATTAAAGAGATGAGAGTTATAATGTGTACAAAAAAGGCAAAGTTAACATTTGAATGAAGTATAGCAAAAATGGCTAGCCACATTACTCATTTGAAAAGCATAGCACAGAATGCATAGCTAAGTTACCCCTTCCAAAAGCACAGCACAGAATACATAGCTACATTACCCCTCCCAAAAGTAAACAGGCACATAATAATCAAGGAAGCCCAATATTCACCTGTTAATTCAGCAAAAGCTATAACTGTTGATATCCTTGCAAAGTTTAGAATTATAGCAAATATTCCACTATGTGCATAATTAAATTAGCCCCCTTCCTGAGCTTGTTGTGAAATCGGCAGAAAAATGAATTACAGTAATGTATAACACTAAAGGATTAAAGTGGCATATAGGTTCATAGTATGTACTAGGCTAACGGCCCAGGGGCCTTTACAAGCCTACCCATAGATTACCCTGGCATATCGCCACAAGATTTTAGTTCCCAGCACCTCTGTCGAGTAGAGCCACTGGAGTTATCCCCAGGGTAAATTTTCTGCTTCCCATCCACTCATCAAGATTTCTCTTGAAGAGGATCAGCGAGGTGCTCTGCTTGACATGTATGGGAAGTCTGTTCCATAGCATGAGCAGTCTCTGGATTATGAACCTGTCCCTCCAGCATGTTCTGTTAATTGTGGTAATGAGGTTGAGGTCTCTGGAGCTTGTGATGAGGAGGGATTGGGATTTCTTTAGATGTAGCATTTCTAACAGAGCTGGGTCAGACATGGCTTTGTAAGTCAAGCAGAGATCACCTTTAAGTAGGTGATATGAGAGAGAGAATAGTTGGAGTTTTTTGAGTCTGTCCATATAGGACAAGTGTTTATGGCCTAGGATCCTCTTTGTGAGGTACTTTTGCAGCCTCTCCAGTTGTTGCAGGTGTCTAGTGAGGTACATGCCAAATGGGGCATTGTACTCAATGATTGGCCTAATGAGGGAAGAGTAGAGGGAGACAATGACCTCTTTCTTCCTGGATGCAAAACCCTTAGTAATGAGATGTGCCACACAGAAGGGCTTTCTGACCACAGTGGCAATGTGGTGATCAAAAGAGCGGTTGCTGTCAACCTGTGTTCCCAGATCTGTTATAATGCCTTCTGTGTTCAGTGGTAATTCATGGGAAACTGCTTTTCTCAAAGGGGATGTCATCACATTTTTTGGCACAGAGCTTAAGGCCATGGTTCTGACACCAGTCATTGGTTACAGTGAGGCTATTCTGTAGGATGTCAACATCACTTGGGGTGTTAATATCATCTCCCAGCTTGCAATCGTCTGTGAACTTTGTCAGCAGTGTCCCTTTATGTTGGTCTGGACTTCAGAGAAGTAGATACCAAACAGGAAAGGAACCAGGACCAAACCCTGTGGGACTCCACACATGACTAATCGGCAGTCTGACTTGGAGTCAGCTACTTTCACACTGTGTGTTCTATCTATGAGCCAGTTTGCAACCCACCTAGTGATATAGGGGTTGATGCCAAGCTTAGTGAGCTTTTCTATGATTCCTGAGTGGGGAATGGTATCAAAAGCCTTACCAGATCAAGGTAGGCCGTATGAACCATTTTGCCTTCATTCACAGCTCTGGTGACTGACTCATAAAAGTCGACCAAGTTGAGCAGGCATGATCTACCTTCACAAAACCAAACTGTATGGGATATAGAGTTTGGAGATTCCCTATATCCTTGTTTATTTGGTCCATGATGATGCGTTCCATAGCTTTGCATATCAGACTCATCAGGCTAATGGGGCGACAGTTTCCAGGGTCTCTAGTCACTCCTCCTTTGTGGAGATGGATGACTGTAGCAGTGCGCCATTTGGTAGGGACAAAGCCTGAGGCAAGGCTGTGATTGAACAGGGCACACAGGTGCAGTGCCAGTTCACTCTGTAGTTCATGTAGTTCATGTAGAACACAACCAGGGATATTGTCAGGTCTCATAGAAGCTGTATTCTTGACCTTGGACAGTGCTGTTTTAACCTGTGCAGCAGTAGTACTGGGTGCCTGGCAATCTGCTGGTATTATTATTGGTCCTTTGGGGGGGTGAGAGGGATAAAGTTGGCACTGACTCTGTTGGCTCGGTATAGGAGGTACCATTGTGCAGTAGCTCAGAGCAAATCTGAGTATTGCCATGGAGATTCTTTACATATCTATAGAAGGCCTTGTGGTTGTCTTTACTATCTGCTGCAGTTCTGTTTTCATACCTAGATTTAGGGTATTGATGAGGGATCTCAACTTTTTGTTGAGGCAGATAAGGGGGTTTTTCCAGTCTTGGGACTTCATCTTATTTCACATCAGTTTCCTCCTTCTGTTGTAGAGTTTGTTTATGGCATGGACCACCAGATTGGCTTCCTTTTTTTGGAGGAGAGTGTCTTGGTCCTATTGGGTATGGTGAGATCCATGCATTTGTGTACGTGTTCGTACAGTGCATTGGTATTATTCTGTGAATATGCAACTATTCTCCATTTGGATGAGTGCCGTGAAGTTAGTCACCTTTGTTTTTAGGATCCCAAAGTTAGCTTTGGAGACATTTTTCATGGTGGTTACCTTTGCTGGGGGGGGTGGGAGGGATGTGGATTTCCAAGGTGATTAGCTTGTGGTCAGTTCTAACCAGGGAGGAGCTGACTACTAGGGTAGAACAATGGTCACCCATGTTAGTAATGACCAGGTCAAGAATGTTGCTACCTCTAATGGAGGTAAGAACAAGCTGGTCCAGGGCATTGGAATTAATGAACTCCAGGAAACTTTGGGCAAATGCATTGGAACATGAGTAGTTTACCCAGTTAATGGAGGGGTAGTTGAAGTCACCTTGTAAGAGAGTGTTAGGTTGGACCCTAATATTCTCCAGGGTGGTTAGGAATATGGAGTGCCAGTCTTGAGACATGGTTGGGGACCTATAACAGGCTATGACCTGCATCACTGTCTTACCCAGTGTTAGCTGCAACTGAAGTATCTCTGATGCGTTATGTTGGGATACCAGTCTGGAGGTGTGCACATCTTTTATGAGTATGGAAACACCACCGCCTTTGGAGTTTCAGTCCAAGTTCTGGGGCCAAAAGGTTTGGAATGAGTTATAGCCTAGTAGTGCAGGGGTGCTTTCTGCTGCCTTGGACCAGGTCTCTGTTACAGCACAAATGTCAATGTTCTCCATTTTAAGGAGTGCCTCAAGCAATTGCATTTTGAGATTTAGACTTGTAGCATTGAGCAGCATAACCCTCAGATTGCATTTGTTTGTAACTGTTATGGTGGTAATTTGGTATTTGGAATACCACCTAAAAAAGGCACTATAGGGGTGGCAAGAGCCTTGACCAGTATCTGGAAGCCTATGGGTGACAGATGCAGGACATCTCTGGCAAAGCATTGAGGTCTGTCAATCATGTCATCCCAGGCAGACAGATACTGGATCCTCTTAGAGTGACACCAGAAACTTTGCCAATTGTTGAAATCGTTCATTTTCTGCTTGCCTTAGATCCTTAACTTATGTTTCTAAAGCAATGATTTACTTATTTATTTACTGGTATTTGTTTACCAGGATAGTCCACTGTGCCATTAAGAGCTGATTTTCAGTGGAGGCCCATGGAGGAAAACCTCCATAAAAACATGAACATAGAACAGCATTTAATAATATGTTAAGTTTTTCAAAATACATACACATAGAAAAATAATTAGTTAAAGGTAATAGTGAATCTGTCAATTAGGTACAATTAATATAAACCTACATTACAGAATAAGACAAGAAATAAGTGAAAAGACTAATATTGCACAAAGCCTCTGCCATAAGAGTAGTTAGGCTATCTCCAGCCATTGTGTAGATAGTGGTAATTGAAATATGAATATATTCATGAAGTAAAGGTAGTCAGGATTTAAAAGGTGGGAGCTTGGTGCAAGTGCAATTCCAGATAGAAGAGAAATACCCTCGTAAAGGAATTTTAAATTAAGTATGGTTTTGATTGGTTCTAATTATTAATGGTTGGGCATTCCAGACTCTGGCTAAAAAAGAAGAGTATAGAAGCTGGACAGCAGGTAGGTTGGGCTTGTGAACCTGCAGAAGATGTAGATTTTCAGGTCTGAGTGTCCATTTGGGTAGATAATTGCTAAATAATGAAATGAGGCAGGACAGTCTAAAGGTTTATAAATCATTTTATGTGCAGTTGTTAAATGCAGGTAGGAGAGATAGTGTGGAAGTTCTAGCCAGTTCAGGGAGTATTCTGGAAGTTCTAGCCAGTTCAGGAAATGTAGAGCTGTGCAGCATACCTCTTAACCTGGAAACATCAAAAATCTGGACAAAGGCTCATAAAAAATGGCTACAACTAGCCCAAAATCTGGATCCTGATTAACATAAAATTTGCATACATATTTAAGTAACCCTACCCACTTCAATGGAATTGTGGGATACCAACATTCAAAAACAAATTTAAGAATGGACAAAATATTATACAACACAAAATATAAGCAGAACAATAGCATTTTATTTATATTAAGATTTGAACTTGCTGTAGAAAGCAAAGCAGCAAAAAGAACTAGAAGAGAGGAAGTTCTACCAGCAGACGGTGTAGTAGGTGAAGTTATGAATCGTTTACAGGAAGGAACCAGCAAACAGAGTTTTTCAGTGTCTTAGTGTTTACCAAGAAGGAGGAACAGGAACAAAGAGCTGGGCACAGGTGGTCGGCAAACAACAAGCTGGGGAGTTCAAAAAGCAGTCATGAGGACAAAATCAACAAGGCTATGGTTGGAAAAAGAAATTTTTTTCACAACAAAGGGCAAAAGAAGTTCAATAACAGCAACAAAAATCTCAAAGGGAACTTTTGCATGAACAGGAATGAGCAATGTTGCTGCCAGCAAGGAACAAGAGCATGGAATGTGCAGAAAGGAGCTGGAGAGAGTTACCAGCAGCGCCACTGGAAATAGGACAATCATTAACCAAAGGTACTGTAAATTTGAATTTTAAAATAGTAAATTTGTCCACAGTGGTACTAAATATAGAACAAATAAATGTTCTCAGTAAAGAACTTAATTTTGTGCCATTGTCAAGGGCAAATATTGTGTCTGTGATAAATGCTTTAAGGGGTTTTGTACGAAAAATTAATTTGAAATGTCTTTTTTAAGGCAGGGCATGTAAACAACATTGTTTTAAAAAACAAGTGTTTTTAATCTCAGAGTTAGAAGCATTTTTGCTTACACGTGTAATAGAAGTCAGGGAATTATTGAATAAACACAACAAAATTTGTATTTATAATATGACTAAGATGGAGAAGGATGCTTTGCAGTTGTTAATGGATGATAAAGATATTTATATCACTAAGGCTGACAAAGGTAATGGAGTGGTAGTCATGGACTATGTTTTTTATAAAAATAGCATCTATGAGTTACTGCCTGATGCTGATTTTTATGCAGAAGTGAATTGGATTGATCTAGATAAAATTTTTAATTTTATAAACTCACTGATTGAAAAATGGTCAGTTGAAGGAAGAATCAGCAATGAGTTAGCTGGTTACTTTTTTGTGAGTACACCCAAGGTGGGAAGGTTTTTTTGGCCTTCTTAAAATACATAAGAACTTGGATTCACCAAATTTTAGGCCCATAGTGCCAATAGTGGTAGTAAAACTGAGTGCATGGCTTTCTATGTAGATACATGCTTGCAAAAAGCAGTGATTTAACTGGAATCATATATTAAGGATTTGTTTGATTTTAAAGAAAGTGTAAAGAATGTTTCCCTGAGAGATAATACGTGGTTAGTAACTGCTGATGTATGGTCATTGTACACTGTAATTCCCAATGAAGAAATAACTGAGAGGGTTACAGGAGTGCTGAGGGGTTGTCCTTATTTTAATGGTGAGGAGATTAGTCTGTTGGCTGAACTTTTAGATGTAATATTGTCTTACAATTTTTTTAGCTTCAATAATAGATTTTTTTAAATAAAATAAAGGTGTGACTATGGGGGCAGCTATGGCCTGAGCTATGCCAATTTGTTTATGACTAGTTTGGAAAGAGAATTTATTTTTAGTTCTACATTTGCTAGCAATATTTATTTTTACAAGTGCTTTATTGATGTCTTGTTTTTTTATGGGATGGTTCTGAGTTGGAATTGTTGAAATTCTGTGAATATTTAAATTCTGTTACAAGTTATTTAACGTTTTCTTTTAATAGAAGTAGAATTAGTGTAAATTACCTGGATCTGACTGTGTACAAGAAAGGGGGGGAAATCTTGGTTAAAATTTTTAAAAAAGATGTCCAGAGTAACAGATACTTGGAATATAACAGTTTGCACAGTGTGAACTTGAAAAATAATGTGTTTGGTCAGCTTGATAGAATAAATAGACTCACTGACAAAGATGAGTATTTTTTGGACGAATGTGAGATGTTAAGAAAACAATTTTTAATCAGGGGTTACCCTATTGGGGTAATAAGTGAAGCAACAGATACAATTAAAGTCGTGAGGAAGAAAGGGACAATAAAGGATGTTGAAAGGAATAGTGAAGGAGTAGATTATAATCTGAGTTGTACATTGGAAAATATAGTAGTTATGCACAGTATTAAGCAGATTGTCACAAATAATTGGAATTTTTTTAATAATTTCCAAGAGTTAGGTTTTTTTTATATGAGAGTCCTATTTTGTCACAGAAAGAGGGACAAGTTTTAAGGATGTTTTAGAAACCAAAAAATGTAATACTCCTATTTCTTATAATGGGATGTCAAGATGTGAAGACTGCAATTATTGTAAGTTTTTGGTACTGGGGAATAAAATAGTAGTAAAGGCTCGGGACTTTACTATTAATATCAAGGGGAATTATAATTGCAAGTTTAAAAGTTACTGTACAATTTTGCCTAGTATTATGTAATTCTTAAGATGGATTCTACATAGGAAGAACTATACGTAGCTTCCATCACAGAATTTATGAGCATCTGAGGGCAGTAGAAAAACTGGATGTAACTAATGCCATAGCAAGACATGTTGTTAACTGTCATAACAGAGTTAAAGTGGGTTTTAGTTTTACTGTTTTTGACCAAGTTTTAAATGCAGAACTGGATTTAAACTGGAAAGAATATGCTTGGCAAGTGAGGCTAAACACAGGTGCAGATCCAGGCATGAATGATATGGAAAACTTTAAAGCAGTGTTATGTAAGAAAGGGTTAAAACACTGCTAATGTTTTGGGTCATGTGACTTGAGTAAATTATAAATGTGAATTTTGTATGTGTGACAACCAAGTCTGAAGAAGTTCTTTGTGAATGAAAGTGCTTACTTGTTGTTTTTTTGTTTTAATAAATAGAGTGTTTTATTGTCATTCAAATTGTGTATTGGATTTATTAGGTCATCACCATAAATGACTGGGATCCTGAACATGCATTTCTCATCATGCCTATGAATGCAAGATATATACTCTGCATATTTTTATTGCTAGCAACCTGTTTTTACATTCAGCTGCATAAACTAATTTGGTTTTCCATAAAATAAAATAAATGAAATACAAATATAAAGGATGCTGGGTATGTGTGTCCTCTGTAAAGTAATCTGGATTTTCATCTCATGCTGATCCCTGTATTTGCATGGTAAAAGGCAGTGGAAATCTACCCAAAAAATATGCCACTCTCTTCCCTATTCAGCAACACACCTTTAAAATACAGACAGCAAGTGAATAATCAATAAAAACTCTATATTTAACTTAGCACTTGTTAATTAACACAAAAATGTGTTATTACTAGGGAGTAACCATAATGCAACTTACGGTTAAAGTACAGAAGCTGAGTGGTATAGTTGGAGACTGGGACAGATCAGCTGGTTTTGTGCACATAATTCACAACAGTTCTGTAATGAAGTACACAGGCTTTAGTAGTACCACAGTGCCGCAAGTCATCGTGGGTGGGCTTTGGCTATAAACAACTTTGTTTCATTTTTATGTTGTCCAAGTCTGACATCTGCCATAACTAAAAATTAAAGAAAAAAAAAAGAACAAAATCAGGATTTGAAGGGGCCACTCATGAATTTGTGGCACACCCATTATTTTGCCCACAAAAATGGTAAATTCTAAGGAATACAGTACAGTTGAGGCTTATGCTGTGCAATCGTGGGTAGAATGTTTAGCATTTGTAGCAAACTTGGAAATTTTTTTCAAGCTTTGTTTTTAGGGAGGGTTGTAGATTAGTAAGTAAAGGGGCACCATAGATGAGAGAGGGAAGTAAATACATGGTAGCAAGGGTTTGTTTAGTGGAAGGGCTAAGAAAGTGTTTGGGCCTATGAAGATTGTCTAGCTTTTGGTGCATTTTGTTAACATCATGATGTATGGCAGGTCAACTTTTAGATGTTCAATTACTCCCAGAAGTTTAGTGTAAGTAACAACTTCAATTATTGTATTGCTTTGAGAAAGTATAGTGTTTCTTGGGGGTAAATAGAATTAGAGTGTTTTTCTTTGCATTAAAAGCCAAATGATTATTGATAAGCCAGGTCTGTATGGTGGTAAAGGCCAATTGAGTGATTTGCTGATGATCAGATAAGGAATCAGCAAGATCCCTGACTGAAATGAAGACTGGAGAGAATTAATAAAGAAGCTAAACAGGAGGGGTCCTAATATAGAGCCTTGGGTAACTCAGGTACAGTTGTGGAGATTTGGAGAGAGGGAGTTCTGCCATTTAACTGCCTGTTGTCTGTCTGATATGTAACTTAAGAACCATTTAAAAGAGGGGGACCAATTTGTGAGAGTTGATTTAGAAGTAAGGTGTATGAGACTGTATCAAAAGCTTTTGATAAGTCAAGAAATAGAGAAGAGACAATTTTGCCTGAGTCTCGGGCTTTGTTGACTGTGTCCACTTGGTCTAAAGCCATGCTATGTAGGAGATAGTATTTGGTTATTAAGGAAAAAGTTTAGAAGTTGTATATATATATATATATATATATATATATATATATATATATATACATATACATTTTTCAAGGACCTTAGAGACAGGAAAGAGAATGGCTATGGGAAGGTAGTAGGATATAATGGTAGAGTTGCTGCCTTTGTGAAGGAGAAGAATAAATACCTTTTTCCAAAATGTTAGGACATATGATTCAAGGATGGATCTGTTGATGAGTATACTGATAGGGTAGGCAATGGCTTCGGCTGCATGTTTTAGATATTCTGTGGGTAGGTTATCAGCTGCATTAGAGATGGGTTTGAGTTTAACTAGTCTTTTTATTGTAATAGTTGGGATGGGTTTAAGCGTGAATGTGGGTGTAGGATGGGTTGTTGCTTCGTATCAATGAAGGGAGGATGTAGAGGAAGGAGAGTGAGTGGGGGGAAGTCTTGATAGTCCAGTATAACTAGAAATATTCAAGTCTGTGTTATAGTGGGTTGTGGGAAAGTTGGCAGCAATGTTTGATATAGTATTAATAAAGTGAGAATTAAAAAGACTGGCTATTTGTTGTGGTGTTTTTTCAGGATGTGGACATGGATTGCTTTTTCTGCATTTGTATAGCAGTGACATTATGAATATCCAGAATGTTTTTTTGGTTATGCTTATGACTGGTTTGAAGTTTTGGATAATACTCTTTTTGCCTTTGGTTACTTGTCTTTTTACCTGATTGCAAAGGTGCTTGAATTTCAACAGGTCTGGAGGGATTTTATTTTTTTAGCCATCATCTCTAGGTTTTGTCCCTAATTAGCATTTAATTAGCCATGGATCATGGTTGGTTTTGATGCTCAAGGTTATGTGAAGCTGTTTAGTGTTTCTAGAAATATTACATTAAAGTAATTCACTGCATCATCTAGAGGAAGAATGTTGTTTACATTACATTTAATCTTATATGAAGGTGAAATGAGTTTGCTGGTGCTGTCTGGGAAGTCATTCCTCACCATAGATGCTGTTTTGGAGAAAACGCTCTCACATATGGTATGTGTGAATTGTAGTCTTTGCAGTTGAATACTGTCATGGTTTCTGAGTATGTAGGCTTGGTTTCTGAATTGGAGTTAGTTTAGAAGTGGAAGACAAAGGGTAACATTCTATGGGCAAATAGGTTGAGTAGCAGTGTTGAACACTATGTTATAGGAAGCCATTTATTTGCATTTTGAGTAATGTAGTAGACTGCTGAGTGAGGAATCTTGTTCTCTGTGAATGGTATTTTGAACTCCGAGAAGTGCAGATATAGGGAAGCATCATTTCAGTATGTGGAGAAGCACATGATTGGCAATAGCCCACTTGGCTTCAGCAGTGAGCAATATAGAAAATGTATATGATAATTTCATCTAAGTGTAATACTCTCCCCCCGCCCCCCGGATTTACTAAATTTCTGTGCAGGACTAATTTAGTCCTGCATGGAAGCAGCGGTTTAAGAGGAGGATGGCAGTACGCCATGCATATTAATGAAGGCACGCTGCCTGAACTCCTAATACTACACGGAGTGTGGACGAGAGCAGGGGGTGTGTCTGAGAGCAGAGCTCTAAGAATAAACACACCCATGCAAAGTAGAACAGAAGAATGTGTAAATAAATGAGCGAGACCACTCATAAGTGTCCGTATATCCCCACCAACAGTCCCCATGTGTTCAACAGCAACAGGACATTCAAATAAAATGAAGAAACCCTTTTAATTATTTTTTTAAAACTCTGAGTACAGCTAACCATAGGTGCGCGGGTTTGCCTATCGCTTAGCTATGGTTAAAGCATCTGAAAAGGCTGAAGAGTATAACAAGGAATATATATGTAAATGAAGCAGCACAGCAATAGTGTAGTGGTTAGAGCATCTGCCTAATGAACAGGCATTCCCAGATCGAGTCCCACTGCAGCACAAATCATTTTCTAGGGGAAATCTGTAAGTGAACATAATTTTTCATTGTTTTGCCATATAACCTACAGAATAACAATTAATGTGAACTGGAGTACTGCATGAAATGCACATGTGAAGTGTTAGTGTCATAATGAATAAGGCACATGTACACAGGTTTAAGCACAAATAATCAGTGGTAAGCGTGTCCAAGTGCACTTGTGCGGGGGTATGCATTGCCCACACAGAGTAAGCAAAGTAGAAGCTAATGAATGTAAGAAACTGTAACTGGAGGTTAGCAGTGCTTACCATTGTGCAAACCTGTGCAAAGCCACTTACAACCGCTGTAAGGTGTCTTAATCACTCTGGATCCAACAGCTCAAGTTCCGCCCAGCAACAAAATAAACTGCCTCAGCAAGGCTCTAACCTAGGACCCTGTACACTATAGTCACTTTAGTTAACCACTAAGCCATCATAGCACTAGATAAGCGAGATTAAGGCAATACATCCCATATACCCACATGGATTTATATATATCTATATCTATATATATATATATATATATATACAGCAATATGTATATATATATATATATATATATATATATATATATATGTATATATATATATATATATATATATATGTATATATATATGTATATATATATATATGTATGCAGACATATATATATGTATATATATATATATATATATATATATATATATATATATATATATATATATATATATATGTGTGTGTGTGTGTGTGTGGTTGTGTGTGTGTGTGTGTGTTCGTAGATATGCACAGATATACAGCTATGATGGGAAACAGCACACAAGAATGACTTATGTTCACAGGGTATGCCAATGGAAGTGAGGGGCCTCAAGCAAGAAACATGTAACATGTAGCATGACCCCCCCCTCCAAGCTGGACAGAGGAAACATACACACAAACCCACAAACAGTGTAAATATTCCACTGCTCCCCAGACCACAGGCAGGATACAACTGGGGAGGGTACAGAGTACACCTGTGAATTCTAATCTTGGAACACAGACAGGAGCATCCCTTGTGGGATGCTGCAAAAGTTGACATATAACCAAAGGAAGCCGATGTGACGACCATTCTGGCTGAAGTGTATACATACCAGGAATACAAGGGTGGGAAAGCCTGATGACCCATGGGTTGAGACAACGTATGACATGGGTCCTGTGAAGTGGAGAGTGGGCAGCGTGTAGTGGTGTGTTCTGACATAAGCTGCCCCCATAGCGACTCCCCTAGTTTGTTTATATATTGTACAGCTCTGTCTCGAGTCAGATCACTATATTTGGGTAGCTAGTTAGAAATGGGTCTAGTCCTGCAGGTGTTGGCTGATGTGGGAATAGATCCACAACATCTATTGATGCAAATATCAAATGGCCAGTTGTAAGTGTAGTGGATAGTTCTTCAAAAATTCCCACGAATCCTTGACCAACCCAACGAAACAAACAAATAAACAAACTGGCTATGAGTCAGCTTGTGCCCCATATAGTCTAATCTAGTTATGTTGGATAAGAATGGAATAATATTTTAATGCACAAGAGATCCATCAAACATTATTCCGTTCTGGATGACATATATATAATATGGGAAGGTAGTCAGGATAGTTTGAGGGCTTTGTAGAATATTTAAATCAAAGCAGTAGCTTCCTGAAATTTACATCTTATAGTAATGATATAGGGTACCATATTTGGATGCATTGGTAACTAGGAAGGATGGCAGCTTTCATTCTCCTGGGCATACATAGAAAAGAAACATTTACCAATTCTTACTTGGACTATGACAGCTGTCATCCAACCAAAACAAAAATTAACATCTTTAAGGGCCAATGTATCAGAGCCATGAGAATGACATCGTCAACAGAGAGGCCAACAGGGGATTTTAGATATATATGAATATGATGGAAAAAATAAGAGAGGAACTAAGACTAAGAAGAGGAACAGATTTATACCCGTTGTTAGGAATTAACAATAATGAATTGATAGGTAGTACCAATGATAGAAGTGTGACCAGAAATGACTTAGGAAGAGCATGTATTGTAGAATTCAGTCCCTATAGTAAAAAGGTTGAACATATATTGAATAAATACTGGTACACATTATTAACAAATGATGCCATGATTGATTTAATGGGTATAAAACCGAAATTAGTATACAAAATGGCACCTAATTTGAAGAATCTGTTAGAAAGACCTATATATGGAACATATGCAGGTGGTACCAGGAAGTTATATATAAGGAGATGTGGCAATTGTAGCCAGTATATATATATAACACAGGAAAAGGTAAAAACTGTCCAATTACAATGGTACAAAGATATTTTTTAAAAGGTAATTGTGACAGTAAATTCCTGGTATACATTGCTTATATATATATGCACCATATATATATAGGCAAAACTGAGCACAAGTTTACATATATGCTCATGTGTATAGTATAAAAATAGTGATGAAAAAAATGCCTTGGCAAAACATGTGATGCAGAAAGGGACAGATCATCAATTTAGATTTGGTATCCTAGAAACAGTTCAACCCAATCCGAGGGGGGGCAATTTAAAGAACTTTTATTGTATAGGGAATGTTATTGGCAAATTCTAACGGATGCCACTACCCCTCCAGGACTTAATGACAGTATATCTGTAAAAAGTATATTGGAACATTGTTAATAGAATGCAACTTTTGGTATCATGACAGTATATTAATATATGAATTTTTATAGTATATCAAATGGATTTTTATATATATAGCTTAATTTTGGTTTTTTTTTTTGTTTTTTTAAAAATGACCAGTGGAATTTTTTTTTTAAGTAATGTGTGTTTAAATGAAAATGATTATATGAAATGAAATGTAACACTGTTTAAATGATAGTAAGATATTTTTAAACTGTTCTGATGAAGCCCTCTGATTCTAGTAGGTGAAAGATGTCCGACCTGTTTTGTTTTAAAACATCAGGAAGTTCCAAGTCTAATCTTGAAACAAGTCAGTCCTTGTAATGATTCATCCAACCAGGCTGTATACGTAGACAGACCAGTAGGATGTGCAAGCCTGAAGACCCATGGGTCAACACAACGTATGACATGAGTTCTGACAAATGGAGAGTGGGCAGTGAGTAGTGGTGTGGTTAGACCCCACCTGCACCCACAGTAAGGATGAGTGCTGTAAAGGAGGGGCAGGTGGGGGGACTAGGAGTATGCAATTATGGGCCTAGGAGTGCATGTGTTGGCTGGCGCAGTTGTATTAGGACCACTCCTGGGATGTAAGTAATATTGCGAATTGGGCAGAGCTTACACCTATACCTTTCAACCCATAAGAGCAAAACCAACTGACAGAACCTAAACCATTGGGGGAACAAATAGTGACAGAAAGCAGATATTCCACTTACAACCTTAGAAAACTGATAAAATAATAGGTTATGCATTAGCATGACTAGGCTGAAGGATGTGGGGTCCTAAACCCAATTACTTGTCTGTATTTAATGATGTCAGTTCCCAGGTATTTGCCAGACATGGGCAGATTGTAAGAGGAACACACCAATGGATTGAAGCAAACTCTGGACAGGCCGCGGATTCTTTACTGTCAACAGGCATGCTTACGCCTAACGGGCAGCCATTCCTGATATGGATTCCACCACAGCACAATCCAGTTTACATGGCTAAGTACAGTATAACCATATGTGTTGTTGCATAACCCACTACACACCACCTATGAACACATGGTCGCAACACCCCACTGTAGGTATGTAAGCCAATGTAATAGGCATCACAAGGTATTACTGTAGTCCTCACCCCCATCCAGGGGTGTAAGTGTTCATAGGTTCATAGGTTCATAGGTTCATACTAGGCTATCTGCCCTGGGGCAATTATAAGCCTAGCTCGATTCTGTATGGCTTACGCCACCCCTTGATTTGATTATATTGTGCACTTTTTAAGGTTTAATAAGTATAACAAAAAGCACGAGTGCAGCAAAAGTAAGGTTTATAACGACGTAGTTTAATTTCCAGTGGGTGTGCACAAACGGATGAGCGCTTTCACAATAAATGCTTCTTCAGATCCTTCCAGTGAACACAAGGGTCACTCTTTATATAATAGATCCAATTAACCAATCAGTAACTGCTCATCTATATTTAAACATAGAACAAGTAAATATATATACATATATATATATATATATATATATATATATATATATATATATATATATATATATATATATAAAACCAAATATCAGGCATATATAACCTGAATTAAATAAATACTAAATACATCAATGAACATCTATGAATTGTGCTGTATGTATTAAAATCATCAGAGATATCAAAATTCATTATAAACAATGTATATATGAAAAGCAGCAGATATGTGTATAAAAAACCTAAATAGAGAAATATACTGGACACATCAACGGATATCTATAAAAAGTACTGTATATTTTAACGTGCAGTATATATCAAAATTCATTAAAAAGTATATATATAAAAAACATGTCTATCACATGTATTATTAACTGAGTGTCTAAAAATGACATTCCAAATGAACAGTGTGAATGTATAAAAAATATACAAACTATTTGATGTTCCTGCGCTATTTTAACTTGGGTTTGATGGATGCTGTATCATTCAAACCATGACCCCTGTCTGCCTTTAGAGTAATGATCCAGTCAGTCTCCTTGGCTTCTGTGAAATTCATGATGTCACCACCCCTCTCATTAGCAGTTATATTCTCCAACACCCGAAACAAAAAAGTATGATCCCCATCATTGGAAACAACGTGCCTGGCAAGGGCATTATGAGGGCTACCTTTCCTCATGTGGTAAATGTGTTCCCTCATTCTGTCCCGCAGTGGACGATTGGTTTTACCAACATAGAAGCAGGGACAGGCCTGACAAGTGGCTAAATACACCACATTGCATGTCATGCAATCAGCATCTATCCTGGTGGAAAAGGTGACGTTCATCAGGATGAATGAACATTTCACTGCTGTCTATGAAGGAACAGAAATTACAGCGTCCACAGGGTTTGGTGTGTCCATTTACCTTCATGGTCCTGTCAAATCTGGGATAGCATAATAGTCGCTTTAAATTACTCTTATTCCTAAACAGAAAACCAGGTGTCTCACCCACAATACATTTCAACTCATCATCGATAAGAAGAATGTTCCAATGTCTATTGATAATTTCCTTCAAGTGAGGTAAATCTGAGGTAAAATAGGTAGAAAATTTAACAGGTTTGTGAGTCATATGATTGCCGGTCACCTTATAATGGCTTCTAGGTCCAAAATATGGTGAGCCTACAGTGGGACGAAAGGTTTGTGCTTCCTCTATATATGAGGTAATCTCATCCTTCTTATAACCTCGAGCCAATAATCTATCCCTGAGGTTCTCTAGCTCAAAGTTAAAACCACTATTAGTGGGATTGAGTCGTGAAGACCTAATGGCTTGCCCTTTCATAATATTCCTGAAAACAAAAGGTGGATTCATACTTGACCTTAATAACAGAGAATTACAATGACAGGCTTTACGATGGACTCCTGTATTGATCAAGTCACCTGCTAATTTCTAAATATATAAATCTAAGAAGTCTATCCTGTGTTGAATAATTCATGGTAAAAGTAAGAAATGTTGTTAAATTATTCATCATTATTAGCATAGATTCCAACTGTGCTGGTGTTCCATCCCACAAAACAAAAAGGTCGTCAACAAACCTTCTGTAGAACACTACATGTCTACAGAATAAATCATGCCTGAATAGAATACATTCTTCCCAATGGGCAAGAAACATATTGGCGTAGCTGTTGGCACAAGGTGTGCCCATAGCTACGCCATCACATTGTCTGTAGATCTGATCCTGGAACATGAAAAAAATTATTCTCTAAGACCAATTCTAAAAAATGAACTATGAGGTCTATCAGTACTGCATTTTTTCTCTCGAAGCTGGCCTTGGAGGATTTTATGAGGGATCGTAATTTTTTGCTAGTACTGATCAGAGATGCCTTCCCTATTAGGGATTTTGCTCTATCATGTAGTAGCTTCCTCCTTCTGTTGTACAGTTTATTTATGGCAGGGGTCTACCAGACTGGACGCCTGCCTTTGGATGATTGGGTGTTGGTTTTGTTTGGGATAGCATGATCCATGCATTCCTGGAGATGTCTGTAGAATGCGTTTATATAGGATTCTGCAGTTTGGGCCATAGTTTCCACTGGCCCTGGGGCCTTGAAGGATTCCACTTCAGTTTTGAGAAGTGAGAAGTTCGCTTTTGAGAAGTTTTTCACTGTGGTTTTCTGGGCTGGGGGTGGGGTCGGGATGTGGACATCCAGTGAAATTAATTTATGGTCTGATCTTACCAATGAGGGATATACTTCTGGTGTGGAGCATAGCGTCCCCATGTTGGTAATGATCAGGTCTAGTATGTTGTCCCCTCTTGTGGGAGTGGTGACTAGTTGTTCCATAGCATTTGAGTTTATAATTTCCAGGAACCTTTGGGCTAAGGTGCTGGGGCTTGAGTAGTGCTCCCAGTCAATGTTTGGGTAGTTGAAGTCGCCCAATATAACGGTGTTCGGAGAGATCTTCATGTTATCCAATGTTTTCAGGAAAGCCGAGTGGGATTCCTGACTTTGAGAGGGTAGTCTGCAGGATGCTATAAACTGAAAAGCAGTCTTGCCCACTGTTAGTTGCACATGGATGGTCTCCGATACTTCGTGCAATGCCACTAACCTGGAGGTGTGGATATCCTTGATAAATATGGAAACTCCCCCTCCTTTTGTGGTTCGGTCCGGGTTTTGGGGCCGAAAAGCATGATATGAGGTATAGCCTGGTAGGCTGGGGTGCTCTCTGGAGCCTTGAACCAGGTTTCTGTCACTGCACAGATATCGATGTTCTCCATACTGAGGAGAGCTTTGAGTGTGTGCATCTTGAGGTTAAGACTTCTGGCGTTAAGCAGCATTACCCTTAGTTTCTTGTTCCTTGTGCTGTCTATGGGGGTGGGTTTGACTTTTGAGCCTTGCCTAAAAAAGGCACTATGGGGTTGGCAAGAGCCTTTGCCAATATCCGAAAGCCCAGTGGTGACAGGTGCAAGCCGTCCCTAGCGAAGCAACGTGGCTTGTCGAGCATGTCATCCCAGGCTGACAGACACTGGATCCCCTTTGAATGACACCAAAATTTTAGCCAATTGTTAAAATCGATCATTTTGTCTTTGTACTGTGGCATCATTCTAGGTGAGGGTAAGATGCTGCTCAAGGTCAGGGTCATACCAGCCTGGGCTACATGATCAGAGAGCTCCTCTATGTCTCTTTTCATGTAGTCCAGGGAGGTACGTCTCAGGTCATTCACACCAGCATGTACAATGACTGAGTCATATTTGTATTTGCTTTGGAGTGACCTGAGTGCTTGAGTTATGTGGCGGATCCTAGCACCTGACAGGCAGGTCACGGTGACCTTCTCTTTATTCAGCCTGGTGAGCGGGACGTCAGTGTGTCTGACAATACAGTCACCTATTACAAGAGTATCAGGTGTGTTATTCAACCTTAAGGGCTGTGGCTGCTTGGCACACTGACTTTGTGGGCTATGTGTTGTGCGTGTTTTGTTTTGAGGTAGCGTTTGCTTGGATGTCTGCTTTGGAGGTCTCTGTTGCTTAGGCAGATTTTTATTTAGAGCCTCCGAGTATGTTTTTGTGTATTTATGTGTTTGGTTCGCTGATGTGGTGGGACTATGTGATACTGGAATTGTGTTGTGTGAGGTTACCTTCTCTTCCTGACTGGTTACACCAGTTTTGAGATGAGAAAGCTCAGCCTCCAGTTTGGCTAAATAGTTGCATCTCTCACATATATTTGAACCTGTTTGGAGGAGGAGAGGGTTGTCCGTGTACATGAGACAGTTGTAACATTGCCTCAAAATTCCCAGATTCACCAGCTGGACTGGAGAGGAAACCATTGACTGACTTTTGGACATGCTAGAGTAATATAGGGAAACTGAATTTAAGATGGACCAATAGAGGACAGGGTAATCGTAGAGAGTATAAGAGTAAGTAGTGCTTATGGTTTAATAGTGCTAACTTGTATGATTACTTAATTGGACCAGTGAAGGACCTTAGAATGAGAATATGGTGTTTAAATTGAGAGATAGAGCAGTTCTAAGGGAAAAAGTGAAGAGCAGACTTTGTGGAGCCAGGAATAGTTTAAACCCAATTAGGCGGCGCTGCCCGCTGTTGCGCTATGCACAAAAATGCGCAAAAGAGGGTTTTAAGAGAGGAAGATGAAGGAGTTTGGAATTGACCCAAAATGGCCAATAAAACTACAGTTTCAAGTCAGTAACCACTCCCACAGGGGCAGGCAGGCTGCTCAATGTTTTCTACTGCCACTGATCAACAGAGAGAATTCCCTTTAGCCCAAGCAAAAAATGGCCTCTAAGAAACTTACAAACAGTTCAAGAACAGCAAGCCTGTAACTGAACTTTTTTTAAATCTCAGAAAAGTGGGAAAATGCAGTGCATATGCACAGCTGTTGTCATCGACAACATGGCCATCTGTGGACCTTCCCTGCAGCCATCCTGCACATCCCTGGATAATCCCCATTACTAACACCCCCCTTTGTGCCCCATGCACATCATGTACCTATCAGATCCTGTTACATTTCTGTTATTGTCTACGGATACACATATGTGATACCCTCTTCCCTCACTATATTGCTAGTATCTGGAACCCCAACCCACATTCAGTATCACAGCTGTCCCACAGGACACATGTAACTAACACATGAAGGAACACCACAAGCACACCTGGAGCAGCACAGGCTCACCACCTTGCAAACCCCCCCAACTCACACTTTATACCACTACATCAATTAGTGATACTGTCACCTCTTGTCCTGCCTTGCATACAAATCCCAACATCCGACATACCTTTCCTATTGCTCCTCATCCAATTATACCTACGGTCTACTATACAGTTACAATGTCACCCCCACTACCTACCTGTCTACTCCCTAGCTATTTGCCTCTACTGTACCACACAGGTATGGAATAACTATACCTACTCCGAATACCTGCATGTAACCTACCCAGACCTGTGAAACAGGAATCCTACCTCACCTTAAACCGACCTTTGTCAACAGTCATACCTGACATGTAAACCTGACCTAAGCATGGATAATGCCACCAGTTCAACGTAAACTAAGCATGATTAATGGGGGACGTAGCTATGTTATTTCTGTTACCATCTATGAATGTGAACACCCCAGTATTAATTAGAATACGTAGCTGAGGTCAATGTAGAGCTCTACACCCCGGGCCACCGCTGACAATAGACAAGCAAACAGTCTGACTGTCCTGGTTGACAGATGTGAACAAAATGCACAACGTTGCATGTGTGTATGAGGGAGCAAGTGGGTGTAAGCCTGTTTGGCTGCCATTATGCAAGTACAACACTGGTGAAGCAATGTAGAAGCTAACTGAGTGCAAGACACCACAACCAGAGGTTAGTAATGCTGTGCTTCATGCAAAGAAGTGCATACTCACCTACAAATGTTCTACAGTGCCTTAGTCACCCTGTAGCCAACAGCTGTTGTTATGGCCATTAACAAAATAATCTGCATTGCCAGATTGCAAACCCCTGACCCTCCACACTATAGTTGACGTGAGTTCCACTAAGCCATGGCGGATACACATTCAGCTGCTGTGATCACAAACACATCATCCAGCACAGGCATCCAACAGTATAGGAAATGTATATAATTATGTAGATGTATGTGCGTGTGTATATACAGATATAATATATATATATATATATATATATATATATATATATATATATGAAGAATGACTGTCGTGAGAATAAAGCATACAAAAAGAATGAGAAGGAAAACAACAGCAACACCTGTATTATTTTGTGCTGTCATCTTATGTCATATCAAGCTGGGCAGGGATGTGCAAATTATTGCTTCTCAAACCACAGGCAGGATACTACCAGTGGGAGTAAAATTGTCCACCTGCTACTTTACAAACAATTACAGGGTAGTCCCTTGTGGGACTACCCAAAAAGTGGGGGTTGTTTGGACTTCAGACCAGTACACAAGCCAGGGCAGGTATGTTCAAGGACTAAAAGGTTTGGAGAGCCTGATGATACATGGGTGGAGACAACATACATGTAGGGTCCCTAATGCTGGAGAGAGGGCAATGTGTGGAGGGGTGTTATGGCTGGGATAGCAACTGTAGAATGCATGGTTTGTGTGTATGTGGAACTCGGATGGGGTGGAGGAACCATGGGTATGAAATATGGATCCAGGCATGTCAGGGTTGGATGGCCCGGTTCTAATTGGACCGCCTCATGGAGGTCAGTGAGTTTGTTATAAATATATATGCATACACACATACATACATACATCTATATGTACAAGTACATTCCCTGTACCACATTCATTCCTTTTGCAGACATAAATAACATGAAAGTGCCCCTACAAACTTCGACAGTAGATAGAATAATAGGTTGTGCATAACCATACATGTAATAGGTTCATAGGTAGGTACTAAGCTATCTGCGAAAGGGCATTCATAAGCCTAGGCAAGGTGTGTTGGTGCACACCACCCCATTGATCAATTTACCCGGAATCTGTCAAGCAGAGCTATTGAATTGATCCCAGTATGTCCCAATCTTTCACCCCCCAACCCCAATTATATTAGGCTTTGGCTAGACTTCTTACATTAAGAGGTAGAAAGGAATGATTCTCGTGTATGTTTAGTTGTGTTGTTTGGCTTCTAAGGCTCAAGTCATGACTGAATGGAGTCCTGCCTCGTTGGAACAGTCTGCATACTCGGTTAACAGATGTTAAATAAATAAACATTTATTCATAGTCCAGTACAGAAGAGACAGTGACCCCCTTCTCTATATATATATATCTATATATATATATATCTATATACACACACACATATATATATATATATATATATATATATATATATATATATATATATATATATATATATATATATATATATATCTAGGTACTCTCAACTTTTCTGCTTTAAGAAACTCTTAACAAAACACACTTTTATTTCTCATCTTCTGTTTTTGTAGTTAATATCTAATGTGTTTTGATGTATATACTATTATATATGCTTAATTTGTACCTGTTCTTACTAATGTTTGCATGTGGAGCTTTTCTCCCCAGGCATCTGCTGAAAATGGACATATATCCAGTTGGACTAGCCTGGGCAACAAATGTAAAATAAATAAAATAAATAAAAAAAAAAATAAATATATATATATATATATATATATATATATATATATATATATATATATATATATATTTATGTCTTTACAACATTTTCACGATTCTGCTGGGATATAAGCTTCCAAGGCAAAATAAGCTGTTGTTTTGTTTCCGTTGTATATTGCAGTACTATAGTATTAGAGTTATGAGAAGATAGAGGGAAGTAATGAATCTGCAATAATTCAGAGTTGTGTATTTAGTTCTGAAGTTAGTGCTTTTCTCAAAAAGAATAAAATGTGAGGACTTTCCCATTATGAAATATTTGAATCATTCCTGTGATTTGATGGCTACGTCAACGCCAATCACTAAACCGGTCCTATTTGTAATATAATGTTGCCGGGCTCGTACATCATTGGTTTACATGTGTAACGTGTGCGTTATCATATAGTCTTAGTTATCAATTTATTTTAGTGCCTTGTTAACTGGAGTAATGAAGTAATGAAGTATAGAGTCTAATCATGAAATAAAGACATGTGTGTCCCAGGGAGGGCAAACCAAACAATGGGAATAGTGTCCTAGTGGTCACTCATGTCACCAATGTTTGTGGATTAAAAGGTTGGGATGTCTGATGATACTTGGATTGAGTCAACCCATGGGATGGGTCCAGAGGAGTAGGAGTGGCCAATGTGTAGTGGTTTAGATACACTGTGTTTCCAACTGGAGAACAGACAACTGATGTGTCAGTGGCATGTTGGGGTGAGTGTTTGGGGAACTAGGATCAATGGGTATATGGGTATATATGCAAATGAAGCAGCACAGCAATAGTGCAGTGGTTGGAGCACCCGCCTAACAAACAGGCATTCCCGGTTCGAATCCCACTGCAGCACATATCATTTTCCATGTGAAAGCTGTATATGAACATATTTGTACATCTTTTTGCTGTAAAACCTACATAATAACATTTAAATATGAACTGGAGTACTGCATGAAATGCACATGTGAAGTGTCAGTGTCATAATGTAATTAGGCATTAATAAGCAGGTTTAAGCACAAATAAGCAGTAGTATTGTAAGCGTGTTTAAGTGTGTTTGCACGGGGGTAAGCACTGCTAAAGTCAGATTACAGTTTCTTATACTGTTACCTACTAAATTGCTTAACCTGTGCAGGCATTGCTTAGCGCTGTGCAAACCCGTGCAACCTTGCTTACAACTGCTTAAGAGCGCCTCAGTCACTCTGTAGCCAACAGCCCTTGTTCTGCTCAGCAAATAAATAAACTGCCTCTCCAAGGCTTGAACCCAGAACCCTGAACTCAATACACAAAGTGATGTACCACTAAACCATGACAGATATACATAATCTGAAGTCTGCACAAACATACCCTGCAGCACAATCAGTCAATAGTACAGGTAATGTATTATTATGACACCACATAACCCGTTAATGCAAGAAGTCTGGACAAAGTATGCCACACTATGGGTACAAATAGGGATATATGTCATCTAATGCTCTGTTACACTCAAATGGTTGCTAGATACACAGTTATATGTATTAGAACACATATGTAGAAGGAGATGAAGTCTGAAACACAAAAGTGTTGCAACTAGTTACTGACTTCAATGCTGCAATCATCCATGACAATTGCCCAGTGAATGAGGAGCAGGCTAAAATATGAGCCAAACATGCATAGATATATGGACAGATATACCTGTAAATGTAGACAGACAGCTATATATATATTAATGCATGACTCACAAATAATCATAAAACAGCACTTGTATATAGATGCATACATATGTTTATATGTATGTGTGTGTATATATATATATATATATATATATATATATATATATATATATATATATATATATATACAGATGTATATACCTATAGATATATATATATATATATATATATATATATATATATATATATATATATATATATATATATATATATATATATATATATATATATATATATATATATATATATATATATAGGTACATACACATATACACACACTAAAGGTATCAGTACCCATACATATGTAGAAGTAGTGCGGAAGTACTGGGTGCAAAGTATATCTCTCAGCCACAAACCCCTCAACTGGCACCTGTGAAATGTGTAGTGTGGCACCCATTTCCAGAAATGAGAATACTGACATTAAACATATACCCACCCACAAATCAAAGGACATGAGACAACACACAGGTATGCATACATAGGTAACCTGTATTCCTGTACTATACAATAATTTTTGCAAGTACTGAACCACATAAGGTTTAAAATATGTAATCAGGCATGAATGCAAGGCCCACACAAAACAGTAGATGCAAGCAATGTGTATATATATATATATATATATATATATATATATATATATATATATATATATATATATATATATATATATATGTATATATATATATATATATATATATATATATATATATATATATATATATATATATATATATATATATATATATATATACACACCATACTATGCTGTCTAGGTTAAGGCCTTCAATTAGTACAATAGTAGGAACAGGATTTGCCTTCAGGATACATAACAAGCAGCAATTACAGATGTAGTTCAGCAGACTCCAAATGCAACCTGTAGTTAAGGCCTAGGGGGAAGGTAGCACTTGTGTTAATGTCACAGTATCCTGTACATATCATTGCTTAACCTAACACCTCACTATCACACTGAATGACCCTCGTCTTAACAGTTATATCACTGGAAAGGTGCCATAGCCTAGGTTAATGGCATAGAACCCCCCCATAAAAGGCTGTACAAGGGCAAGGAACACTGTGTACCACACAGTTACCTCAGGAATGTACAAGGGCACAAATGTGTTCACCAGCTGTTGCCCCCATATATATGGACATGGCCCAATGTTTGGTGTGGGAGTCCATGACATGACTGGGATGATAGCAGTAATGCTAGTGGTAAATAATGATAGGCCATTTCCTAACAACCCTTCCTGTATCACAGCGGGACA